>NC_057711.1:100752500-100770353 GCF_004010195.1 Chiloscyllium plagiosum | reverse complement strand
TCTCCCCAATATAGAGGAGGCCACATCGGGTGCAGAGGATGCAATAGATGATGTGTGTGGAGGTGCAGGTGAATCTGTGGCGGATATGGAAGTTTCCTTTAGGGCCTTGGAGAGAGGTGAGGCGGGAGGTGTGGGCGCAAATCTTGCACCTCCTGCGGTTGCAGGGGAAGTGCCGGGAGTGGAGGTTGGGTTGGTGGGGGGTGTGGACCTGACAAGGCTCCTTTGGGGTCTTGGATGGTGGTGAGGGAGGAGGTGTGGGTGCAGGTTTTGCAATTCCTGCGGTGGCAGGGGAATGTGCCAGGAAGGGAAGGTGGTTTGTTGGGGGGCATGGACCTGACCAGGTAGTCACGGAGGGAACGGTTTTTGTAGAAAGCGGTAAGGGGTGGGAAGGGAACTATATCTCTGGTGGTGGGGTCTTTTTGGAGGTGGCGGAAATGTCGGAAGATGATATGGCTAATGCGAAGGTTGGTAGGGTGGAAAGTGAGAACCAGGAGGGTTCTGTTCTTGTTACGTTTGGAGGGGTGGGGCTTAAGGGCGGAGGTGTGGGATGTGGATGAGATGCATTGGAGGGCATCTTCAACCACGTGAAAAGGGAAATTGTGATCTCTAAAGAAGGAGGCCACCTGTTGTGTTCTGTATTGGAACTGGTCCTCCTGGGAGCAGATACGGCGGAGGTGGAGGAATTGGGAATACAGGATGGCATTTTTGCAGGAGGTAGGGTGGGAAGAGGTGTAATCCATGTAGCTGTGGGAGTCAGTGGGTTTGTAAAACATGTCAGTGTCAAGTCGGTCATCATTAACGGAGATGGAGAGGTCCAGGTAGGGGAGGGAGGTGTCAGAGATGGTCCAGGTGAATTTAAGGTCGGGGTGGAATGTGTTGGTGAAGTTGGTGAACTGCTCAACCTCTTCGCGGGAGCACAAGGTGGCGCCGATGCAGTCACCAGTGTAGTGGAGGAAGAGGGGGGAGTGGTGCTGATGTAACTATCGAAGATGGACTGTTCTACATAGCTGACAAAGAGATAGGCATAGCTGGGGCACATATGGGTGCCCATGGCTACCCCTTTGGTCTGGAGGAAGTGGGAGGATTCGAAGGAGAAATTGTTAAGGGTGAGGATCAGTTCTGCCAAATGAATGAGAGTGTCAGTGGAAGGGTACTGCTGGGGACATCGGGAGAGGAAGAAACTCTTGGAGGCCCTGGTCATGGCGGATAGAGGTGTAGAGGGATTGGCTGACCATGGTGAAGGTGAGGCATTGAGGGCCGGGGAAACAGAAGTCTTGGATGAGGTGGAGGGTGTGGGTGGTGTTTTGAACATATGTGGGGAGTTCCTGGACTGGGGGGATAGGACAGTATCGAGGTAGGTGCAGATGAGTTCGGTGGGGCGGGAACATGCTGAGACAATGGGTCAGCCAGGGTGGTCAGGCTTGTGGATCTTGGGAAGGAGGTAGAATTGGAAGCTGTGGGTGGAAGATCTCCTGAGGTGACGAGATTCTGTATGGTCTGGGAGATGATGGGGAGTGGGTTAATGGTTGAGGGGGCGGTAGGAGGAAGTGTCTTTGAGTTGGCGTTTGGCTTCAGTTGTGTAGAGGTCAGTGTGCCAAACTACTACTGCACCCCCTTTATCTGCTGGTTTGATGGTGAGGTTGGGATTGGAGCAGAGGGAGTGGAGGGCTGCGCCTTGTGAGGGTGAGAGGTTGGAGTGGGGGAGGGGGTAGACAGTTTGAGGCAGTTAATGTCTCGGTGGCAGTTGGAAATAAAAAAGTCGAGGGTGGGTAATAGGCCAATGCGAGATGACCAGGTGGATGGAGTGTGTTGGAGGCAAGTGAAGAGGTCCTCAGAAGGTGGACAGGAGTCCTGATTGTAAAAGTAAGTTCAGAGGTGGAGGCGGCAGAAGAAGTATACAACGTCACGATGTGTATTAAATTCATTGATGCGTGGATGGAGGCACATCAAGGTAAGGCCTTTGCTGAGGACTGATTGTTCATCCTCAGTGAGAGGAAGGTCTGGGGGATGGTGAAAGCTCGGCAGGGCTGGGAGCTAGGACCTGGTGGAGATGTGAAGTTGGGAGTGGGGGCAGAGCCTGTAACTGGAGTGGGTGTGGTGGTGGGGGGAATAGGGTGGAGTCATGAGCAGACGTGGTGTCCCCCTCAGGGTCTGAGGGGCGGGGAGGGTGACAGCTAGATCTGTGGAGGGCGTGTCAGCAGAATGCAGGTGAGTGGCGTTGGTGGGGGCAGAAGTGATGGTGAACATGGCAGTAGAGGGGGCGGAAGTCGCTGAACGTGTAACATCAGCAATGATGTGGGGTGCGGAAGTGATGTCACAGTGGTGCATGAGGAATCGTGAGGGGACGGAAGTGGCTGCGGAAATGGCCATGATGGGAGCAGAAATAATGTCATCGATCTCCGTGGGGATGGTAGCTGTACCAGCCACATGGCTAATGGACCAAGGGGTCCAGTCTCAGAATAAGGGGAAGACCATTTAGGACTGAGATAAGGAGGATCTGTCACATACAAATGGTGGTGAATCTTTAGAATTCTCTACCCTGCTAGTGGTCAGTCATCAAGCAGGTTCAAGACAAATTGATAGACTTCTTATATAAAGAGATTATGCTGGAAAATAGCATTGGTATAAAAGATCAACTGTGATCTAATTGACTGGTGATGCAGTCTTGAGGGGTTAAATGACCTACTTTTCCCTTATTTCCTAAATTTCAATGTTTCACGGGGCCAGCACCTCACATTCACCTACATTGGTACACTCTAGCTCAAGGGATTTGGTTTGTCAGTTTAATTTAGATAAATTATTGACCAACAGCAATTGATGGAGTTGGAGTATGGATCTCCTTAATGTTGGTCTAACTTGCACCTCCACAGCTCAAGAGTCCAAACTTCCTGATACTGGAAGTAAGTGATGTATACTATCTGTGTAACTATTTTCAGTTATTGCAGATTTTGCCAAATACTCTGCAAGGTCTGAGAGCAAAACTGACAGTTTACCAGCCCAGAAGTTATAAGTTGATGCTCGAGGGAACTAAATTCAAGCAACTTTAAATAAATCTGCACCAAAGTCTCAAGGATCAGAGGTGCTGAGCTCAGTGGCCATCGCTTTGTGATTGCTCAGGATGCAGTGAGATGAGTCTTGAGCTCCAATTCACATCAGACATGATTTTCTGATTTCAGCTGTATTACTGTGAAGCTGATTCACCATTGCCTGAATGTCAGTTGCCACAAATATCAACCTAACAGCCTGGAGTGACTAGAGTTTAGGACATGGTTTGTACATTTTGAAGAAAGGGCAGAGATCAATAAAACTGATACTAATTTTATCCAAGATCATACTACATTTCAGTTCAGCCCTATAAAATCATTCAAGTTAAAATACATTCAGATTTTGCGATGTGTGGATGCCCATTCATCCCTAGTGTGCTGCAAATGCTTTAACTTTCCTCATCATAAATCCTATCCAAGCAATGATGATTGATGATTATGGTAATGCTGATTAGCATTAGTCCTTTGAGAACTAAATTTCATTTTCAGCAATCAAAATACACTCTGCAGTCCTTGTGGCACTAGTCTTCATGTGGCAAACATGTTAAACATTATGATGAGATGCGGGTTCTTCTGAACGGTTCATAATGCAAAATAATGTGCAGCATAAAAAAGGTCTAGAGCTGGAGCCCAGCAAACATCCAACAGAGGTGCAGCTTTCTGTTGAATGCTGTGATGTCAGATTCATATTGGCCATTTGTTGTCTATTATACAGCATAAGCAGAAATTGTTACCACTAAACATCTGTTCTATTTCAAGTTAGATGAGAAAACAACAGAAAGTAAGTGACCTTCTTAAAATATTGCCAGAGAAACCCTTCCAGGTTTAAATAATTTAGGCATATATGGGAAATAGAAAGGAAAAATTAAACACTAAGCGTGTGTTTAATTTAATATGCCTGTAAGTCTTTATCGCTAATGGTTATATTACACGCAAATGAAAAAACTAAATCTAAAAACAATTTTCTCCTGTTTCTGTCTGATATGTACCAGTAGCTGAGTCAAATATTTTGACATCAATTAAAGCTGGAGTTCATTAGAATTTCTGAAATCCAACATTTCGGTTTTGCTTGGGAAATAAAGGAAAGAAAGATAAATCAGTTATTAATTATGTAAGTATTTAGTTAACAATTTAAGTTAAGACAAATATTTCACTCGCCATGCCATTTTAAACAGATTTACAATCCAATACTTGATCAATAATTGATTAAATAACTGAATGCAAATGAGGTATAATGTCAGAAATATTCATTTGACTTCTTGCTTATGCATCCTTTATGATATCACCCCAGTTTTTCAGTGCCTACCAGTCACTTTGTATTGCCATTGCTGTCACCAAGGAAATGCACATTTTTATACTTTCAGGTTATCAAATAAATAATTATTTTCCATTTCCATCTATTGTCATTGTTCCTACACTGTTGCAGGGCCAAAACCTTAGGACTTCTCCTGAAAATACTGTGGTGCACCTACATCCCATGGACTGCAGTGGTTCAAGAAGGCAGTTCTTTACATTACAAAGGCAATTGGAATGAGCCAGTGAAACCATATCCTAAGAAAGAATAGGAAAAAAAATAAGAAAACAGCACAGATGAGCATGAGTACTACCTCGCAAAGGAAAGACATGACATTTCACATCTATTTTGAAAGACCAAACCAATGGGCTTAAAAGTCATGGTGTAACATTCATAATCAATATCACTATCATCCATAGGAAATTGCTTTCTCTTCTATTTTTATCACAGCATTCACATATCAATATTGGTTAGTTTTATATCCCTATATAAGCATATGAATATATCTCTAGCTCTTATTTTGAGATAAATAAGATTATCTTTTGGGATCTTTTCTGTTAGTAAAGATGAAGAGGATATGTGTTCTGATCTGATGTCTTCCTGACAGCAAACCTGATTAGTTTGAGTGTTAGAGATTAAGAGAGTGTCTGAATTGTTTTACTGTGAAGAAGTGAAGAATGTGTTTATGCCTGGAGAAAATGGATTCAGTCAATATATTAACAAGGAAAAAACAGAGTCACAAAGTCCCATAAAAGCATTGATAAAATTGATTTATGAACAGTTCAATTTTAAACTGTCTATTTAATTTAAGACATTTGTGATCTTAAAGATAGTTAGTTATAATTTCTACCCAAATACGAGGCCCAAGAGACACAAACTGTGATGGTTTTGGGCTTTGAGATGATAAGGATACAGACAAGGTCATTGTAATACTGAGTTTCAGAATATATTGCAGAATACCATAGACAGATGGATGAGCCTGGAACAAGAAGAGAGCAGGTAGAAACTTGAATCTCGCTGGGTCACCTCAGCAAGACATAACTCATACTCAAATTCAATGTAACAAATTTGTGGGATTTAAAACAAGACTGGAAGATTTGCCTAGCTTATGCTCCAGATCTCCAGTAATACAGTACTCTCGCAGAGAAGGATATTTCAAGGTTTGGAAGTTTCCAAGCTGAAAAAGGAAAGGACAGAAGCAAACCCTCAGGAGTTAAGAAGCACTTTGAACCAATACAATTAAATGGCTACTTAAAGGACAGAATAATGTATAGCTGTGAAGTGTGTTTTTCCCTTTTGCAAGAAAAAGGACAATTCTGTTCTGGTGGTTAAACTGCCACCAAACAGCTTTTCGTCTTTTGTTACAGTCAGTGTTTTGAAATGTGAACTTTTCTTGTGCAATTCTTTCAACACGATGCTCAAGTTTCTTTTTAAACTTTTTAAGTCTTCATTGAGATTGTAACACCATAAATAATAATTTCAACAGTTAATAATAGTTTCAAACCATGAATGTGAATTCACGCAACAAGATGATGTTAAAAATATTCAAATTTCAATGAATGTTTGAATTGGTTATCCATCTTTCAAGTGAACCAGTATTGTTTTAAATCATTTTTACATGGACATCATCCAACATAGGCTTTGCTGTACAAAATTGTATGATATATGAGCAGAACCACCTAATCGTGAAACAACTGAAGTGCGTTTGAAACGTGCTGTGAGCAGTATGACAGAGATAAAGGAGGAATGTAAATACAGGTTAAATAAGAGTCACAGACAAGTAAAGCATTTTAAAAAGCTTTGCAAAAACAAGCATTAAGCTCAAAACTATAAAATTAAAGTTGTAACATAGGCTTCAACCATGTCCATAGTTGAAAGGTAGAATAGATTAAAAAATAAACACTCCTTTAGGAAACCAAATTGTTCAAGCAATTATAAGGTTCCTTTGACATCAGCTCATCACCTCTGGTGTCAGAGGAATGGTCCCCTTTATAAGGACATATTTTTCCATAAAATAAAAAATGACAGTGAAATGCAACCTAATGTAAACATTTTTAGAAGTTTGACTATATTTGGGTTTGACTATAATTGTCATGTTAAATGATACTTCTAATCTGAGAAGGATGGATATGATGAAGTGTGTGAGATTTATATTCCATTTTTGATGATCAAATTTAAAAACAATGGCATATGGATGTTAATTACATTTGTGAAGTGTTTAAAAAAAGGTCAGAGCGCCCTCCTGGAACCATGGCCTAATTCAGTGTGCATCTGAGAGCAATGTCAGCAAGTGTCATGGAGTGTTAATTGTTTGTTTATACTGTGGGGTTTATCACAGCTTAAATAACACTTCAGAGGTTGTCATTCCATAACCAATTACCCTTTAATTACAAATGTGTGGCCTTTGACAATAGCACTACTCCTCACTAAGTCAGGCATTCAATGGGTTAATATCCCAGTCATTCCCCCTTTTATGTCAGCCAGGTCTCCCTGATTGGACCAGATTAACAGCCCCAATCAGAGAATTCAGATTCTATGTTGTTCAACTGGCCAACCTCATTACAATCAATTACAACAGGGGGTAAAACAATTAGCTTGCTTTTGGCTAGAAATAATCAAGATTTGATTTTAGCTTAGATCAAACTCAGAGATTGAACGTTTTAGGGAAATTTTGAAGGAGACCTGACAGGGTGAGAAGCAAATATAATTTCTGTCCAGACAGAGTATCGAATAGTTTGGGGATAGCACTGTTACCCCAAATTAAAAGTTTGGGGCTGTATCGTTGCTCAGTGGTTATCACTGCTGTTTGCCAAAGCCAGGGACATGGGTTTAATTACATCCTCGAGCAACTGTCTGTGTAGAGTTTGCAATTTTTCCGGTGTCTGTGTGGGTTTCCTCCCATAGTCTAAAAAGATGTGCACATTAGATGGATTGGCCACGCTAAATTGACCACAGCGTCAGGCTGGGTGGATTAACAATGGGAAATGTGGGGTTACAGGGATAGAGTAGGGGGATGGATCTGGGTGGGATTCTCTTCAGTGGGTCAGTGTGGACTCAATGGGTTGAATGGCCTGCTTCCACACTGTAGGGAATCTATGATTCAGTTTATGAAACTTTCCGATCAGAAGTGTTTGGTTAGAAATCTGTAGATTATTAAAAGACCGCAAAACCCCAATCTTTCAGTTTAGTGAATATTCATGTTGGAAGAATTCATAATTCCCAGGAAATAACTGGGAAGAAGTGGTTAAACCAAACCTAAACATTTGATATTGAATGCTAACCTCTGGATTTGAATCGCTATAATGTGATATTTTCACAGAATGCATGAAACTTTATTTTGCTGTGATTTATGATCTTTCAAATTGTGTTCTATACTAATGCAACATCATTTGCGTGTTTTATTTTATACTTTTGTGGAATAAACATCTGTTTTATTAAATAAATTCTGCAACCTTGCATGCCCATGTATAGTGAGTGACCACTATATTAAACAAAAAAAATCTATCAAACCAGATTTCATTCTGCAATGTGACTTGTCCAGTTGTAACATCAGCCAAGAGCATAACATAGATCATAGCTGACGGACTTGATTGAAGTTTTTGAAGAGGTGACTAAAGTATTGGATGGAGGTTGATTATGCATGTTATTTATATAGAGTTCCAGTAAATATTCTATCAAGACCTTCGTAAGTGAATATTATTGAAACTCATGGAACAGAAGGCAAATTACTGACCTAGTTTGGAAATTGATTAAGTGGCTAGAGATGGAAAGTAGGAGAAAAAGACAATTACTCAATTTGATAACATTTGAATAGTGGTGTCCTACAAGGATTTATTCTGGGGCCTTGATCTTTTTCCATATTTATTAATGACTTATATTCATGCAAGGAATGCTTTCTGTCCAAAGTTGCTAATAACTCATAGACAGTGGCATTGAAAGTAATGTAGATGCAAGCATAAAATTATAGGGAGAACTTGATCGATGAAGTGAATGGATAACATTGTGGCAAATGGATTTCCATGAAGCTAATTGTGAGGCTATCCAGTTTTGATCTAAAAAGGACAATGTAAGGTATGCTCTAAATGGCATGATATTAGAACCAGTAGAGGTCCAAATAGATGATGGGTTCCAGCTCCATAATTGTTAGAATGTTATGAATATGTACAGAAAAGAATCAAAAGGTGTATGTAATGTTGGCTTTTATATTGAGGGGGTGAAACAAAAAAACTGCAAATGCTGGAATCCAAGATAGACAAGTAGGAGGCTGGGGTGTTGGTGGGGGGAAGTCTTCTTCTTGAAGAAGGATTACACACAAAACATTGACTTTTCCACTTCCTAATGACGCCCGGTTTGTATTGTTCTCCCAGTCTCCTGCTTGTCTATCTTTATGTTGAAAGGACTAGAATACAATAAGTTGGATATCAAGCTATATAAAGCTTTGGTTCAATCACAACTGGGGGTGCATTATGTATTTCTAACTATTCTCATTACCCCAGGTTGTCAAGTCATTGGTATTTCACCATCTTTAAACATGGCTGTCCTCCAATATGTTATACTGGGTGTGATCCTAATGACAGCACAGAGTGACTTTCAAACCTCAAAAACAGGAGCTGCTGACCAATCTCACTGGCTGGCAGTTCTGTGACCAATCTCACTGGCTGGCAGAACACAGTAGTGGCCACTGCTGGACCAAAAGGTTTCTTGAGAACAAACGAATGTGCATCTCAACTTAAGGTACATCTAGACATCTTGGTCAGTTGGACAAGGTTTGCATAAAGATTTGTAGCTCAGGTGCCAGTTGCTATGGTTGTGGGTATGTTCGCCAAGCTGGGAAATTTATTTGCAGACGTTTCGTCCCCTGTCTAGGTGACATCAGTGCTTTGGAGCATCAGTACTGCTGTTCTGAGTCTTCTGATCTGGAGATGCTGGTGTTGTATTGGGATGTACAAAGTTAAAAATCACACAACACTTGGTTATAGTCCAACAGGTTTAACTGGAAGTACTAGCTTTCGGAGCGCTGCTCCTTCATCAGATTGTGCTTTTATTTGGTTCCGTTCCTGCTGCTTCCAGTTGCCGGTTCTGGTTGTTTGTTGTAGTGGCTACTCTAGGTCTGTGTGTTTGTTCATGGAGTCTGTGGATGAGTACAATGTCTCTAGAAATTCTCTGACTGCCCTCTGTTTAATTTTTCCTTTGATCGTTGTGTTTTCCCAGTCGAATTTGTGGTTCTCGTTATCTGTGTGTATAGCTACTAGGGTCATGGCATTTAGTGGCT
Source organism: Chiloscyllium plagiosum (assembly GCF_004010195.1). Lineage (NCBI taxonomy): Eukaryota > Metazoa > Chordata > Chondrichthyes > Orectolobiformes > Hemiscylliidae > Chiloscyllium > Chiloscyllium plagiosum. Next base: position 100,760,743 of record NC_057711.1, on the reverse strand, counting down.
AGTTAGTGTTGGTGGATGCAGATTGCTAGTTCTCTGCCTGTTTGTTCTATATAGTGTTTTATGCAGTCTTTGCATGGAATCCTGTAAATTATGTTTGTCTTGCAGATGATGGATATAGGGTCTTTTGTCCTGGTGAGTTATTGTCTGAGCATGCCTGTCGGTTTATGAGCTGTCACGAATGCCAGTGGTCAAAGAAGTCTGGCTGTCAGTTTCCAGATGTTTCTTTATATAAGGTAGAATGATTAGTGTGTTGAGTTGTGACATGTCGTCGTTGCATTGTTTGTCTGTTTGGCATCTGCAGGTGAGGTTGCAGGGATATCTGTTCTTGGTGAAGACTCTGTAGAGGAGTTCTTTTTCTCTTCACAAGTCAGGGTGCTACAGTGTGTTGTATCTCGTTTGAACAGTATCCTAATGCAGCTTCTCTTGGTGTGTGTTTGGGTTGTTGCTGTTTTAGTTCAGGATCTGGTCCGTGTATCTGGCTTTTCTACACACTTGTGATGCATTCTTGTGTTCTTTCTACTATCAAATCCAGCAATGGGAGTTGAAGGCTGTTTTCCTTGTCTCTCATAAATCTGACACCTGTGAGCATGGTGTTGATAATAGCTGTGTGTTCTCGATTTCTGTTGTCTTAATAATCACAAAAGTGTCATCCATATATCTGATCCAGAGTTTGGGTCAGATTTATGGGAAGGTTGTTTGTTCCAGTCTTTGCATCACAGCTTCTGCTCTGAGTCTGGAGATGGGGGAGCCCATTGGTCTGTTCATATATTTGGTCAGTTGGAAGCTAGACGGTCCAGACTGGGGAGTTGGGAATAGTTGAGTTGTGGCTGTGGTGGTTTTGGTTCAGGTGGGGGTAACGAGATAGGAGGGTGTCAGATTTTAGAGGTTAAGGTGGGAGACAAAGAGGGACCTATCTAAGCTCCAATGTCTGCCCAAAAATAGGTAGAGTCTCCTGCCTTTAGCTATGCATTGAAACCTGCCAGGCTGGTGACCTACTTTCCACCTTGTTCTAAAAAATATATTGTAAAATTAGACCTAAAATAAGGTTGAAATGGTCACTTCAGTAATTTGATAGATGGAAAAGTGGGAAGGTTTTGGATGATTTCCCATCCCTGTAATGAGGGAAAGGTTGGGAGTGGGCAGGATGGCAGTGAGGTGGTAACTAATTTTATTTCACCAAATATGACGAGCAGTTTAAATTCACTCCCTGGGGTGCAGTGAGCAGTTTTAGGCACCAACCCTTAGGAAGAACATAGATGTTTTGGTGATAGTGAAAGGTAGGTTTACCAAAATGCTATATGAAGCCAAAACATTAAATATTGAAACAAGATTATGCAAAATACATTTATATTCCCTGAAATTAAAAAGGGGAGGTTATGCACTCTGGCGGGAAGAATAGAGGAGCTGAACATTACTTAAAAAGGAAGGACTGCAGAAAACTACAGAAAAGAATGTTTTGAGGGACCTTGCCTATGAATCACAAAAGCTAGCATCTACATTCAGCAGGTAGTAGGAAAGGCAAATGGAATGTTGGTCTTTACTTCAAAGGGAATGGAGTATAAGGGTCGGGAGGTTTTGCTACAACTTTAAAAGGCACACAGTTGGAATACTGTGAAGAGTTTTAGGCCTCTTATTTGAGGAAAGAAATTGGAGGCAGTCCAGAGAAGGTTCACTAAGCTGATATCAGGTATGGGAGGACTGCCTTGAGGAGAGGGTTGGGTCTATACTCATAGGAATATAGAAGAATGAGAGGTAACCTTATTGAAACATATAAGATACTTAAGGGACTTGACAGGGTTGATGTGGAATCTTGCTTCCCCTTGTACGAGAGTCTAGAACCAGAAGGCACAATCTCAGATTAAGAGGCTGCAGAAATAAGGATGATTTATAATCTGTGGAATTCTTTATTGCAGGTGTCTGATGAGGTTGGGTTATTTTGTATATACAAGGCTGAGATAGACAGATATTTAATCATTAAGGGAACCAAGAGCTACGGGGATAAGGCAACAAAGAGGAATTGAGGAATATCAAACATGATCTTATTGAATGGCAGAACTGACATAATGGGCTGAATGGCCTACTTCTGCTCCTATGTTTTATGGTCTTACTTGATCAGTCACCAAGGTAACAAGAGAAACAGAGTGGTTAGACCGAGCAAAATTATTTCTGTAAGAGTGAAACTCAGAAACACGCGAGGATGATCATATAGTGAGAATGTTTCTAGTCTAGCAACGTAAAAGCTCAGACAAATCCTTCAGCAAAATGAAATCAAATGCCACCATGACCAAAAAAAAGAATAAGTGAAAATCTAACCGGTTGCCCAGGATAAGATCAGCAAACAACTGCTAAGTACATAAGCAGGTGGGTGAATCAACAAACAATAATAATTCATATCTCTGATACCATTCTATAAAAGCCCCAATGGATGTTCCAGTGAGGAACCAATTAGGTTTGAGAGAAGTTAAACAGCATCCTTTATATTTGCAATGCCAAAGTCAAATTCAAAACAAAGCCAGTCATTCAATGAGAGTTGTATGGAGATGAAGAGGCGGTTAAAGTTCTGATAGATTTGATATCTTAACACAATTTCTAAAGAATCTATTTATTGATATGTTATGTTCTCATTGATTTGAAGGCTTTCTTTGGTATAGCAGTCCTTTGAGAAAGTGTATGATAGGTTTTGAGCAGCCATGGATGATGATAAACCACTTGAATATTTTACAATCTCTATTCATCCACTGCGTGACAGAAACTCATGCTCCTGCATATCACTGCTAACACAAAAGTAAATCTGCCATTACTGCAGGGGCTGTTCAAATTCCTTTATTTGATCTAATACAAGTGCATCTAAGAATATTGTGCCAATACAAATCCAAAGCATTGGTTCGCTTTCCACCAAAGAAGGTCTCATCTGAACTCCTGAAGCAACATTGTGATTGACAGCAAAATACTTATCAGACCGTGCAAAATGTAAAACATAAGTCTGTGATTTTCTGTCATGGATAAATCATTGAACAGCCAGTAACAATACAACTAACAGCAGTTAAAGTAGTATGCCCTATGATAACTAAAAATCATACCCTCTAGCTAAGTTTTATTGAGTAAATTTGAGCAAGAAGTAAACAGTACTTTGTAATCTGACAATTCACTGATATGTTTGTGTAATTATATTGTACACTTTATAACAAAGGCTAACTTGACTTTAAGATATTACGACTTGGCATAATTGTCTTTTAGCATCATGGTAGTATCCTTACTTCTGGGCCATGAGGCTTGAGCTTAAGATCCACCTGCTCCAGAGGTATGTATAATTAGATTGATTAAAATACCTATTTTAAAATGGTTACCAAAGGGGATATGGCTGTTTTGTGTTGGTTTCCTTCATCTAACCAAACAGCAGATAGAGTATTATGTTGTCTCAACATCATTCACAAAGGGTGTCATTAAAGGTGTGAAAATTCAAAATGTCTAAGACAAGCTAGACATCGGAAGAAACCTCCAATGGAAATTTCAGGTTAATTGACATGACCTTATGAGACAAGGATTCATCAACATTTCACATAATAGCTATCTTAGGTTTGATCTGTGAAACTTAAATGTTAAAACCAGATCTCTCCAGGAAAGTGTGAAACAACACCCTCAGAGAAGAGAGTTCTCCGCTCAAAAGAAAAGTTTCAGAAATCAACCACAGTACTGCCAAAAGTCAACATTGAAGAATGCTTTGTCTAAGCACAGAACTAGTGAGGAACAAGAAACCTTCTCTTTCTGCTCCACTTGAGTGTATCTGCACAAAAAAAAGTTCTTCAACTACAGTAATAATTGTAGCTGCTAGATCTGAGTCCCAGGGTCAAACTCTTTATTTCAGCAAGAAGGAACTAAAGTATTGGTTCTCAACAGTATACCACAGAGATTTTTTGGGATTCTCCTTTTTCTTTGTGTTATTAGCATTCAATGATAGTTGTAATTTTTTGATAATATCATTATCTCTTCATCCCTTTTTTAGCATTTTTGGCAATAGTTTGCAGCAACATAATGTTTAAACCATTTTTAAAAAAAACTTGACTGATGGCTTGCTTTAACTTGAATCATACAAAATAAGAAATATACCACGCTAATTCACAGTAGACTGATCATGCAGAGAACGTGCCTGGCATTCATGGCATTGAGGATTTTTTTAAGCATATTCCTAAAAATATTGGACTTTCGTGAATAAACTTTCTGCGATGTCATTACAGTTTGATTTATTTCAGCTTATTAACTTAAGTCAATTCATTAGCAGAGATTACGGTTCATGCTATTTTCTGAAGAAGGGTCATTTCAAACCTGAAACATCAACTCTGTTGTTTCTCTTTCTCCACAGATGTTGTCAGATTTGTGGAGTTTATCCTGCATTCTCTGCTGCATTTCAGATTTCTAGCATCCATAGCATTTTGCATTTATTCACATTTAATGTTGGAGGAGGTCCTTTTAGTTAATGGGTAGTATCCCTACCTCAGGTCAGAGGCTCAGTGTTTGTGCCTCATGCCAGAAATTGTTGGCTATGGAATGTTTGTTCAGCCTGTAAATCCTTCCAATATACCAATGGTGGGTGGAAAAAGCAGGAGAGTCTCCAGGTCAGCCATCCTGCAGAAGGCAATGGCAATCCACTGCAATACTTCACCCATAAACACAGATTAATCCAATAGATGACTGTGGCCCAACCCTCAGAAACCAGAATGGGAGAAAAGACAGACCAATAAACCATACATCAGTTCACATTTTGATGAAACAGCCTATCATTTGTAATGTTATCGATCATTGACCTGTATCTAGTTTAAATAACTTGTGCAAAGACATAAGGCTTAATTTTAGAAGGAAAGTCAGGACACCTAATTCAGGGAGAAACCAAGACCCAAGACTGGACTCGCTGAAGGGCAAAATTTTACTACAGACTGACAGTTAATAAATTAAGACCAATTAAGGATGGCAGACGAACAAAACTAGAAATTGAGGGAGAAACTCAACAGGTCAGGCAGCAGCTGTGGAGAGAAAAAACAGAGTTTATGTTTTGAATCCAGTGACCCTTCTTCAGAACTGATGACTCTTGATGATGCCGCCCAAGCAGAGGGCAAGCAGTTCTGAAGCCTGGTCACCCCTGAGGCAGGCAAAGGACCAGGGTCTACAGGAAGTGGAACCTAGTGGGACATAAATAATGATGGCATTGTAAAGAGGTCCCTAGGGGATCCTTTATTTATGGAAATTGGAGAGGGCAGCTTCTTTCCTCTAATCCCTTGATGTTAAAATTCTCTGATAGTGGGACAGTGTTGGCAAGCATCCCATGATTTTTCTGTTTACCCCCAGACGTGCTAGACTACTTCCCTGGAGATCTGTAAAATCCTGGCATCTCGTAATTCCAATGTATAAAATAGTAATTTTAAATGTAATTGTAATTGCTCTTGTAGGATAATAAGAAGTCTATTAAGGTGAATTTTAACACCTCCTACCTGGCAAAGAAGGTGTGCGGTAACCCAACCTTCTCCTCCACGTTCTTTGAAGATTAGACCTCTTTCAATGGCAAAGTTGTGTAAACTTGAAAGCGCTGCTGTGTCCATGTCAGACCCAGATATTTTGGCTGCACCCAAAGCATTGCTACAAGATGTCAATAGTTTATTCGACTACCTCATTATATCTGCACTCACCATCCCTCCACTGACGTTTCTAAGCATATCAGCAATGGTGGTAAGAGCAAGCATTGGTTGCCTAGGAGCTATGCTTCAAATCTGTCTTCTCCTTAAAATGAACTAAATGCATAAGATTTAGGTTGCCTTCAAAGAATTGTCACTACTGTCCGGGAGGTGGCATTAGCCTGAATAGTCCTGCAATAATTGTCTGAGCATTGACATGTTGAAAGCCTTTGCACTTCATGCCCCATGTCAAATCTATAGGTCCAGAGGCCTTGTGTTCTAATCAATCATAACTGGATTTTCAGGAATCCTTTGATAAAGAATAATTGTCGAGCCTCTTCACTTAATGCTGCTTTTTCAACAGGAATCTAATCAAGAAACATACATCCTGGTGAACAAATGTCAGTCACCTAGTTCATTACTTTAAGTTGTGTGCTTTGGCAAATGTTGCACATGAAATGGAGACAGAGGAATTTAGTGTGGAGGTCACCATGTGACTGAGGTTGTGAAATGGTCAGTCTCTAGTACATACCTTATTATCTGAAATTATCTCCCTTGTTAACCAGAGATTGTGAAAGAAACTCCATTTAAGTTTCTGCAGATATAATTATATAAGAGAAAGGAGCAGAATAAGGCAATGCACCCTCGTGAGCCTGCTCCAGCATTCAATCATGGCTGATATATTTCTCAATTGAGAGTGGAATGCTGGAAAAGCACAAAAGCTCAGGCAGCATCCGAAGAGCAGGAGAATCAACATTTTGGGCAAGAGCCCTTCATATTTCTCAACCCCATTCTCCTCATAACGTTTGGTCCCTTTATTAATCAAAAACCTATTTATCTCTATCTTAAATATCCTCAATGACTTGCCTCCACAGCCTTCTGTGGCATTGAGTTTTACAGATTCACCAACGTTTGACTGGTGTACTTGAGTTTCTAAACAAGGTGGAAGGTTACTGGGCAACTTTGGCAGAGACAATGCCTTGTGGCATCAGATCTTTGTTAAGAAAAAAGACGGAAGTAATGATGATCACTAAGTCCATCACTGATTTCAGCAACAGTAGAGAGAAAAAAAATTCTTGGTATTAAACAACAACAATACTGCCCTAGTTTTTTTGACGTATCAACAACAATAATAATAGACAGGATTTTCCAGAAATTATGACCTAGGCCACACACAGACTATGGTTTTCATAGTGAGGCAATGGGAACGCACAAGAAATCAGAATTAGAGGAGTGTAGATTACAGAGAGCTGTAAGATTGGAGGAAATTACAAAAAAAAAGGTAGCAGAGGAATTTGAAAGTAAGGATGAGAATTTTAAAATCAAGAAAGTGCAGAGTAAGAAGCTGCTTTCCGAGGGGAAATATAATCATGGGATTTTATCACCAGTGATGGAAAAGCAACAAAGATCGCTATTTTGAATCTTGATTTTAGAACAACAATAACAAGGTAATATGATTTTAAAATGATTTTAAAAGCTATAATTCAAGAATAATTCCTTTGACGCTTTGCATTGAGAAGCTGTTTATACTCAAAATGGAAATAAAATTTGATGAAAACTAACTTTCCCTATTCAGTAGGATGGAGATTCTTGTTTAAAATGAGGTCCTGATTTTAACTCCCTGAAAACCCATTCATCTAAACAGTTAAAATTCAACTCTAACTGTTAGGTTGTGTGCTATAAATTTGCCAAGTTGCAGAATGTTTACTGTACAAGGATCAATAATCAACATATATACACAGAGTCAATAGTCTATTAAGTAATTTTATGTGGAATTTTGCCATGTTTTTGACCTTGATGGATTCATTGCTCTTCATTCAGAGTCCATTACATGGAAATGAACAACGTACATTTTACTCTTGCCATGAACTTCCTCAGGCCAAAGCTTCTCCCAAACAGACATTTGTCAAAATAAAAAGCATGAACTTGTTGTGGTTCTGTCTGCTTCCGGTTGTCAGTTTCAGCTGTCCGCTGTAGTGGTTGGTATATTGGGTCCAGGTCGGTGTGTTTGTTGATGGAGTTTGTGGATGAATGCCATGCCTCTAGGAATTCCCTGGCTGGACTCTGTCTGGCTTGCCCTATGACAGTAGTGTTGTCCCAGTCGATGAGCAAAACTAATGTAGTGTACAAAATACCATGCAAGGACTGCACAAAACACTATACAGGACAAACAGGAAGACAGCTAACAATCCGCATACATGAACATCAACTAGCCACGAAACGACACGACCAGCTATCCTTAGTAGCCGCACACGCAGACAACAAGCAACATGAAATCGACTGGGACAACACTACTATCATAGGGCAAGCCAAACAAAGAACAGCCAGGGAATTCCTAGAGGCATGGCATTCACCAAAAAATCCATCAACAAACACATTGACCTGGACCCAATATACCAACCACTACAGCGAACAGCTGAAACTGACAACCGGAAGCGGCAGGGACAGACCACTATAAACACCGGAGGAAACAACAAAGAAGCGCTTCGCAGGAGGCTCCCAAGCACTGATAATGTCGCCTAGCCAGGGGACGAAACATTTGCAACAAAAACTCCCAGCTCGGCGAACAGAACCACAACA
>NC_057711.1:100724369-100752407 GCF_004010195.1 Chiloscyllium plagiosum | reverse complement strand
GGGGGGGGGCCAGAAAGTCACACACCTTCCTCTCTCTATGCTACTTTCTCCCCACCCCCACCCTCCCCTAGCTTATCTCTCCACGTTTCAGGCTCTCTGCCTGTATTCCTGATGAAGGGCTTTTGCCCAAAACATCGATTTTACTGCTCCTCGGATGCTGCCTGAACTGCTGTGCTCTTCCAGCACCAGTAATCCAGAATCTGGTTTCCAGCATCTGCAGTCATTGTTTTTACCTAATGCTTTAACTGAGCATGCCTTCACCCCTCCAAAACAAAAACAAGATAATTGGAAATTATGGTTTTAACATCAAATAGATAATTTTCATTCTACAATCTGCTTTGCATTGTGTGCTGAGCTACCCCATATAATAAAGAAAATGCTCCACATAGTCTTGAAATGAAGGAAGTTTAAAAGGTATATTGGATTTTTTTTCCCCCTGTATTAACGTTTTCACTACTCTATTGCAATGGTTACCTTTTTTTGTGCAATCGTTTCTGCATTTTTTTAACCTGCACTTTCCAGATCTAAATATCTTAAAATTACACTTAACATTTAGAATGTGGCTGATTCTCTGCATATTTCAGCTCAGTCAGATCTGAGAAGGAGAGCTAAATCTGTCTATATTAAGGATAAATTGCTCTTACCTAGTCAGGTCTACAGACGCAGACAAAGCAAACTAAAAACATTTGAGGGAATCTGTTTTCACAGAACCTGATCATCAACAAAGTAACAGAGTTGTGCCATATCCACAAGTGAGATCTACAGACCACATCAATCACAACATAGATGTTGAGGGAGTTTTATTCTCCTCCTTGGGGATTATAAAATCAAGGGACACAAATTCAGAATGAGTGGTCTTCTATTAAAGAGATGAGGAGGGATTCATTCTTTCAGATTTCATTATTCTTGCTCAGAAATCTTTTCAACAGTGAGCATTGGAAGGTGGGTCATGGGATATTTCAAGGATGAGTTAGCCAGACTTGGGATCTATGAAGGAGTCAAGGGCTAAGGGAGGCAGACATGAAATTTGAGCCAAGGCCACATTCAGATTAGTAATGGAGAAAAATCTTGAGGACTGAATGGTCCACTTCTACTCCTATTTCTTCTGGTCTTATTAAGAACCACATTTATGAGAAAGGCCGTCAAGCTGCTCACAACACTAAACTTTTATGCCTCTGGCTAATTCCAGGCTGGCACTGAGGATACTCATTAATCATCTGTGCACTGACACATCACGCAATTCAAAAATGCTTTGTTTACTACAGATGCCTTGCCAAAAGGTTCCTGCGTTAAGCCAGCACAATGTGGGTGGGTATTTCATTTTTGACATGCAACTACATTCTGCAACGTGCAAGGTATAATTAATGTGGTTATCTGAGACCCTATACTGAATGGCTTGACCTATTACATAGATTATAAGAGAAAAATGTGTTGGCTAACTGTGACTGTAACCATCAAATAATCCAAAAGTATCCAAAAGTCAAATCCAGTGGGCAGTCATTGTACATTCTTCGTGAGTAAATTATCTTATTATTTGAAGGAGAAAGCAGTATAAGGATGCCTGTAAGGTGATGCAACAAAATATATTTAGCTCTGACTCATGGACCCTGTGAGATAGCCAGGAATGAGGACCCTGTGAGATAGCCAGGAATGAAGACCCTGTGAGGTAACCAGGAATGGTAATAAAGTATAGCACATATGGTCACCAGGATAATCATGAAACACCCAGCTGGCAAGTTGAAGCAACTTTTAGACACATGGACACAACAGGGGTACACAGCGATCAAGATCTAAAATGATCTCACACAATAGTCTGTTGCATGTTTCATATATCAGATCTGGCATTTGCTTCAACTTCACTGTAGGATGTAGATCAAATAGAATTACAGTCTAAGTTAGGACAGCCAATCCATAAAGGACTTCCAGCTCCGAGTGGCTCCAAAAGTGCAAGGTTACGAGGGCATTTTCGCAAGCTTCACAGACTTTATCAAGATTACCACAACAAGTGAAACATCATGATATTTAGTAAGTGGCAGTGGTCAGTAGTCATGCTCTTAATGGAACATTATCCATTGCCTCTGATTGACTGGTTGCATTATCTTCTCATTTAAACATATTTTCTGTTGTCTTCTTCTTGATGATAATGTGTGCTTAGTATCTCACACATTCTTATATGATAGACTGTTCTCAGCCGGGCTGAGGACTATATCAGCTAAAACCCTATTTCTCCAGCTGACTGGGGAGACATTATTTAACTTATTGCACCCCTAGTCAAGCTGTTTCAGCTACAAAGCTGGCATCTACCCAATGTGGAAAATTCCCCAGGCACACAAAAAAAAACAAATTCAACCGAGCTAATTACAACCCCATCAGTCTACTCTCAATCATCAGTAAAGTAATAGAGAGTGTCATCAACAGTGCTATCAAGCAGCACTTGCTCATCAATAACCTGCTGATTGGTGCGCAGTTTGAGATCCCCCAGGACCACTCAGCTCCTGATCTCATTACAGCCTTGGTTCAAACATGACAAAAAAGCTGAACTCCAGAGGAGAGGTGAGAGTGCCTGCTTTCAACATCAAGGCCGCACGTGATTAAGTAGGAGAACTTAAGTAGTCAAAGAGCCTAGCAAAACTGGAGTCAATGGGATTCATGGGGAAAACTTTCCACTGGTTGGAGTCATACCTGGCACTTAGGAAGATGATTGTATTTGTTATAGGGTTGCTCATCTCAGTTTCAAGAACTCTCTGCAGGAGTTCCTTAGGGTGGTGTCCTTGGCCCAACCATCTTCCAATGACCATTCCTTCATGATAATGTTAGAACCGAATAGCATAGGATAGAATAGCAATATATTGTCACATGTATTTTTACCAGAAAAAGTGAAAGATTTTATAATACACTTAATGATAAGGTACGAGGGAGTGTTGCTGAACAAAGAGACTTTGCAGTGCAGGTTCATAGTTCCTTGAAAGTAGAGTCACAGGTAGATAGGATAGTGAAAGCAGCTTTTGGTATGCTTTCCTTTATTGCTCAGTGCATTGAGTATAGGCGTTGGGTGGTCATGTTGCGCTGTACAGGACATTGTAAGGCCACTTTTGAAATATTGCATGCAATTTTGGTCTTGTTCCTATTGGAATGATATTGTGAAACTTGCAAGGGTTCAGAAAAGATTTACAAAGGTGTTACCAGGGTTTGAGCTTAAGGGAGAGGCTAAATAGGCGAGGGCTATTTTTCTTGGAGCATTGGAGGCTGTGGGGTTACTTTATAGAGGTTTATAAAATCATGAAGGGCATGGATAGGATAAACAGATAAAGTCTTTTCCCTGAGGTGGGAGAATACAGAACAAAAGGGAATAGGTTTAGGGTGTGGGAACAAAGATATAAAAAGGACCTAAGGGGCAGGTTTTTCATGCAGAGGTTGGTGCGCGTATGGAATGAGCTGCCAGAGAAAGTAGTGGAGGCTGGTACATTAACAGCATTTAAAAGGCATCAAGATGGGTATAAGAATAGGAAGGGTTTCAAGGGTTATGGATCATGTGCTGGCAAATGGGACTAGATAAAGTTAGAATATCTGGTGGCATGGACAAGTTGGACTGAAGGGTCTGTTTCCATGTTGTCCATCTCTATGACCCTATGACTATGACAAAGTCGCCATACCATGGCACCTAAATCAATGACAGAAGTCAACAGTAAAAGGGAAAAAAACAGTAAAAGTTCATCACAGTTCAATGAATGACTCCTGGGTTTGGGGTGAAAGTGAGGACTGCAGATGCTGGAGATCAGAGCTGAAAATGTGTTGCTGGAAAAGCGCAGCAGGTCAGGCAGCATCCAGGGAACAGGAGAATCGAAGTTTCGGGCATAAGCCCTTCTTCAGGAATGAAGAAAGTTTGTCCAACAGGCTAAGATAAAAGGTAGGGAGGAGGGACTTGGGGGAGGGGCGTCGGAAATGTGATAGGTGGAAAGAGGTCAAGGTGAGGATGATAGGTCAGACTGGGGTGGGGGCGGAGAGGTCAGGAAGAAGATTGCAGGTTAGGAAGGCGGTGCATATCCTTGGTGGAGTGGGAGGGGGAATTGTAATGTTGAGCTACAGGGTGGTTGGGTTGGTTGGTCCGGGTGTCCCAGATGTGTTCTCTGAAACGCTCCGCAAGTAGCCGGCCTGTCTCCCCAATATAGAGGAGGCCACATCGGGTGCAGAGGATGCAATAGATGATATGTGTGGAGGTGCAGGTGAATCTGTGGCGGATATGGAAGTTTCCTTTGGGGCCTTGGAGGGAGGTGAGGGGGGAGGTGTGGGCGCAAGTCTTGCACCTCCTGCGGTTGCAGGGGAAGGTGCCGGGAGTGGAGGTTGGGTTGGTGGGGGGTGTGGATCTGACGAGGGAGTCACGGAGGGAGTGGTTTGGGGTACCCTGGAAACCAGGACTGCCCCACTGTGTCAAGACGAGACCTCCACTCTGGGACTAGACCTCCACGCTGGGCTGTTGCAAAACCCAGAAGCCGCCTCCCGAAGCAAGGATGAGACCTCCAAGCTGAGACTAGACCCTCATGCTGGACTGCTGGATCATCCAGAAGCTGCTGAAGAAGACCACCATGATGTGACGAGACCTCCACGCTAGGACATGATCACCACCTCAGGCCAAGACACAATGTATTCACAATATATTGTTATGACACAGGGCAAACCCCCTGCTTAATTTAAAGCCAGCAACACAGAAAAGGTTTATCCCATGCAGTAATTTGTAAACATTCGAGTCACCAAGAACGATTTAAAATAAAAATTAACAACTTAATTTCTTAAAGTATGAGGGAAAAATTAACTAACAACTATTCACAAGTCCTTACTCTAACCTCTCTTTTATCTTCCCTTCTATAGTACTAGTCTGATAAAACTCCCAATTAAGATTTACAAAATAAAACTTCTTATCTCAAAACCAGGCAGTTTTCGGTTCTTCTATTTGGATCTTCCTCTGTCTTCTTTTCTTCTTCTTAGGGATTCTGAATCATAGGTTACTGATCGGTAAAGATAATTTCAAGAGAGCTATTTTTCAGACAGTCTGTTGGGGCTTGGCAGTTGTCCTCCCAACTGTTCAATTATCCCTGGTCTTTTTCACCCAAAGCATCAGATTGTCAATATACTCAATTCAAACTTGATTGGAATTTGGTATTTTTGGGGGTACAATTTAAACTGATTGGCCTAATTCAATTTTTTTTGTTGTTTCCAGGCAACCAGCTACTCTAGTAGTGGGAGCACACGTTATATTGTGTCTTATTGAGAACACTCGGTGCTGTCACTGCTAGCTTTTAACTCTCTTAAAAAGGTAGAGTTCACCCACATCTTCACAACAATATATTAATGATCTGGATGAGGGAACAAAAAGTAACATCTCAAGGTTTGCAGATGATACCAAGTTGGGTGGGAGGGTGAACTGTGATGAGGATGGAGAGATCCTCCAGCATGATCTGGACAGTTTGGGTGAGTGTATAAATCAATGGCAGATGCAGTATGATAAATGTGAGGTAATTCATTTGGAAGCAAAAACAAGTCGTCATATTACTACTTGAAAGGCTGTAAATTGGGAGAGGGGAGTATGCAGGACTGAAGGTAAGCATGCAGGTGCAACAGGTGATATGTTGGCCTTCACTGTGAGAGTTTTGAGTACAGTAGTGGGGATATGTTTTTGCAGTTATACAAGGCCTTGATGAGGCCACACCTAGAATATTGTGTGCAGTTTTGGTCTCCCTTTTCAAGGAAAAATATTCTTGTTCCAGAGGTAGTGCAGCAAAGGTTTATTAGGCTGCTTCTTGGGGGGGGGGGGAAAGACATACAAGGAGAGATTGACTAGGTTAGGATTGTTTTTGCTGAAGTTCAGGTGAATGAGGGGGATCTCATAGAGACTTATAAAATTGTAACAGGGCCAGACAGGGTAGATGCAGAAGGATGTTCCCGATTGTGGGTCTGTCCAGAACCAGGTGTCACACTCTGAGGATTCAAGATAGACCATTTAGAATGGAGATGAGGAGATATTTCTTCACCTAAAGAGTGGTGAGCCTATGAAATTCATTACCACAGGAAGTAGTTGATACCAAAATATTGAATGTATTCAAGAGGCAGCTAGATATCACTTAGGGCAAATGGGATCAAAGGTTTTGGGGAGAAAGCAGAATTAGGCTATTGAGTTGGACAATCAGCTATGATTGTGATAAATGGCAGAGCAGGCTCGAAGGGTTGAATGGCCTCCCCCTGCTCCTATCTTCTTTGTTTCTATGTTTCCATGATTCTATGAGACCATTGCACCAGGAGACTTGGGGATGCTCACAGACTTTATAACATATAAGAATAGGTCAAAGGCTAGGAAACCTGCTCAGAGTAACTCAACTCCTGACTCTCCAAAGCCTGGCACAAGTCAGGAGTGATAGAATATTCCCTACTTACCTGGATGTCTGCTCCACTGACACTAAAAAAGCTTGACACCATCCTGCATGAAGCAGCCCACTTGATTGGATGCACATCCACAATATTCATTCCCTCCACCACTGACACTCAGCAGCAGCAGTGTATTGCAGAAATTTGCCAAGGCTCCTTGGACAGAGCACCTCAGACTCATGACCGCTACAATCTGGAATAATAAGGGCAGCAGATACATGGGAACAACACCACCTATAAACTACCCTCCAAGTCAGACACTATTTTAATTTGGAAATGTATCGCTGTTCTTTCAGTGTCACATCCCGGAACACCCTCCAAACTCTGGGTCTACCTATACCACACGCTCTGCCACATTTCAAAAAGGCAGCTCACTGACATCTTTTCAAAAGCATTTAGGGATGGGCATCCAAAGCAGCATTCACAACTCCTCGGTAAGTGAAGCAGTTCACATCCAAGTACACAATATGCAGACCTGGAAAGTATCCAGACTTAGGCTGACAAGTGAAAAGTAACATTCAGGCCACTATAGTGCCAGCTAATGGCCAGCTCATTAAAAACAGAATCTTGTTGGATGGGCAATAAATGCTGGTCCAACCAATAAGTGACTTGGATTTGTTTCACAACTATTTGCTTGGACATGTTTGCATTCTTTACTGGTTAAAAGGCTAACAACTTTCCTAAGGTTACCTGGGACTGAATGTTATAAGGCCTGAAGAATGTGGGTGATATGGTATGAAATCTGGGACAATGACGTGAGAAGTATAACGAGGATTTTCTTAATGTCAGGAGCAACAAGTCTCACTTTTTAAAAGAAATTCCAGATATCAATGCGAGATTCTTGTTAGGGAATGGTGAGAAGCCTATTAATAGGACTTTGCTTGTCATTACATTGAATTTCAGTACCGTTAGGAAGATGTGGGTGTACTTTAAGAGAATTAAAAGCAGCTGAACTACTGGACACAGCACCAGGTGTTCTCAATAAGGTAACAATGTAACACTTGGTTGAACAACTCAATTAGCTTCTTGCCTGGAAATAAAAACAAATTTGAATCCAACCGATCAGTTTAAATTATACCCTGAATAATACCAAACTCCAAACCAGTTTGAATTGAGTATATTAACAATCTTAAAAGCAAATGACATAATCCGATGCTCCGGGGTATAAGATCAGAAAAATTGAACAGTTGGGAGGAGAACTGCCAAGCCCCAGCATGTAAACATATGCCTGAAAAATGGCTCTCTTAAAAGTACTTTTTTGATCGGTAACCTGTGAAGCAGAAATCCCGAAGAAGAAAAGAAGACAGAGGAAGATCCAAATAAAAGAACCGAAAACTGCCTGGTTTTGGGATAAGAAGTGTTGTTTTGTAAATCTTAATTGGGAGTTTTATCGTATCAGTATTATAGAAGGGAAGGTAAAGGAGATGCTAGAGTAAGGACTTGTGAATAGTTGTTAGTTTATTTCTTAAAGTATAACAGGGAAAAATTAAGTTGTTAATTTTTATTTTAAATCGTTCTTGGCAACTTGAATTTTTACATATTACTACACAGGATAAATCTATTCTGTGTTGTTGGTTTTAAATTAAGCAGGAGGGTTTACCAAGTATCGTAATAGTACATTAGTATGCAGATTTTATTCTATCATGTAACAGAATTGAAACTGGACATTGAGACTTCCCAATATGAAAATCAGAGCTGGTACCTGGAGACTGCTGTTCGCCACTTGCTCTTCTGGCCTGCTATCGTCCTCACCTGGATATCAGCATCCTACAGCATACACCTGAGCAGTGGCCACAAGCATTCCATATGTCAGCCTCACCACACCACCATGGCATATCTCCAATCCACTTATCATATGCTTCTGCATTGTGATGCATCACTTTGGATGCACCAGCAACTACTATTAGAATACTGCTGCCAGGACACTTTGCTCACAAAACAGGCACCCGTCTCATGGCCTAGACCAGGTTGCAAATCAGGGCTATTCACTTATTGCTTTAGTGCTCAGTCACTATTTGTATGCTCATACATCTCTGCCTTGGCTGTCCTCTTTCAGCTTTGCCTCCATGGTAGAGCTTAAAAGCTCACAGAACTGCTACATTTTGTTACCTTTCAGTGCAGACACACAGCTAGGCAGCTTATCATGGTTATCCACAATCATAATTCTTGGCAGTGAACATGTTGCCGTGCAGTACTGTGCTACATAAATGTCACAGTTGCAGAATGGGCCAGCAGGTTACATGGCAAACATACTTAATGTACTCCATACTCATGACGATGTGTCAAATACCTAGGAGATTAGTTCTCAGTCTATTCAAGGGACACACTTTCAATCAAGGGGATTCTGGCACAGCAAACCAAGGGCAGCTTCCAATATCAGTCCATCAATCCTGGGCAGAGTCATGCAACCAAATGAGGTGGTCACAGTCAGAAGGTCTAGGCCTCGATAGTATGGGGAGTGGGCTGCACTCAGTCCAGTAGGTCTTGTTCAGCTACTCCTGGGAGATAGGAAGCTGTACACATATCAATCAGGGGCCAGTTGACTCATTATTCTGGGCTGTCCTGCTAAGTTACTGAAAGGAATGGTGTGCTGTCTATTAGCAAGAGGCATTCCAGTAAAAGTCAAGTACTACAAAACGAAGCTTGTGGAACCTAAATCATGGGCATTGGAGTCAGAATGCTAGGCTGGTCTGCAGAGGGCTTATAATACTGAAGGGGAGGGTGGAAGTCAATACGTAAGGAAGGGGTATTACAGTAGAGCATGGGCAGTAAAGTGATCATGCGGGAGAGGGTTTATCAATGTTAAGCAGCTTCCATGAGGAGACAATACAGTAGCAGATCTGGCATGGTTACCTGGAGTGGAAAAATGCAGGTGGTAGGTTGGGTGGGACGTGGAGAGGTGCAAAGACCATGGAGTTGAAAGGGAGGGATTACGGGAAAGGGATATTTATGTTTGGGAGTTCCCCTACAGCGTGTGGAGAGCCTGGATCATATTGCGAAGGAGTAGTCCCATTGTTCTGTAAGAAAAAGTCTGGAATAGAAATGAAAATGGCCATGACTCCTACTGGATGGGCAGATCAAAACCCCATCCTGTGAGGGAGGGATCTTTGAGTTCGACCAAGCCTTCAAAGGGCAACAGCATTCCACACACACTCTACAATGAAGTAGAAAGAGCCCCATGAGCATTATCACCCTTGTGATCTTCAGCCATTAGATTCCTGTGTGCTGTGCAATGTCTTGCTCCAATCACTCAATCATATCATGCAAGATATTGAAGGAACATCACTAATGTCTGTGCTATCATAAAATGTTTGCCATATAAAATACCATAAAAACCTTGAAAGATGTAGCATAGTTGCCAAGGCAGCAGTCACCTACCATTTAAACATTGCCTGCTCTTGGCCTTGGAGGTCTGGTAAGGCAATCCTGAGGATGTTTGTGTTCAGATGACCCAGACATCCTGTGTTCAGCATGCTGAGAAACTGGTGGGCCTTCCTCAGCTTGACCTCCCACAGAGATGAAGATGTCAAGTAGGGCAAAGGTGGAAGGTCTGGCCACCTCTGCAGTGTCCTGAGAGACTCCTTCCCCAGCTGGGTGCCTCCTGGCACCACCCTGTCTGTGTGCGGCAGGGGGATCTGGAATGAGCTCAGGGTCCCTCATACCCTTGTCATCTTGGAGTTGGTGCTGAGGGTTAAACAAAATATATTCAATCATACACAGTTTTGACACAGCGATAGGCTTTATTTTGGAACTGGTGGGTAAGGATGTCTAGTCAGACTAGCAGCTGACCAGCTTTCTGAGAATGAGTTGAAAGACATTCTTGCTAATATTCATTTTCAATTAGGCTGCAAATTCAGTCCCAAATGTTTGACCATCTTGGTATACAAACAGTTCTATTCGAGTGTGTAGTGACCCAAAATATCATTATTAATAATGTCCTCTGCACCATCTCAGCCACTACGTCATCTCTTTTATAATCTACTGTTACCTTACACCTTGTCAGCTGCGAACACTTTGCATAACATTAATTTAAAATGTGAACAATTTCATTGAAAATAATGGTTATTTATGCCATTACTATTATCTATGATGGTGATGGCATAGAGATTAATGGTTGGTTGGCTCAATTAGCTTGAAGCCTGGGTTGCAAAAAAGAGTGGCACCAACAGGACAGATTCAATTCCTGTGCAGGCTGAGATTACCATGATGGAGCCATGTTCTCAACTTCACCTCTTACCTAAAGTGATCCTGTCTAATGAGAGAGCAGCCTTCTAGGAATATGACAACTTTACTACATACTAGTGTGGGCCATTACAATGTAAACTAGTGCTTATTCCAGGTTTTATCCCAGTGGAGAGAAATTGAGTTGACTAGCACTGGGAATGCCTACAACTTTGGTTTGGCATTGATCACTACCTGTTCCACATTCAATGTTTCAGTGGTTGGCTGCTCCTGTTTGTCTTTGGGTGCACTTTACTCACTTGGTGTGGAGAAAAAGAAAAATGGATAGGGATTGCAAGGACTGGATTTACATTATTATCTTCTTGCAATGTGATAATCAAGTAGTCAGCCTGTCTCAATAAACATACATCATGCTCCATTGCCTTGTTGGAACTTGTTTTGTGGATACATTTTTATAGATTGACTGTGACATGTATTGATTTTTTAGGAGCAGCTGCAAAGGTTGCCTTGCAGTCATGTGGGCAGGTGCCTGAATCCCCAAAAACGTTTTAAGGTATACCTGAATGTTTGGCTATGCACTAATATTGTATCCTTATTTTGCACAGATTTAATGATAAAGTCTTGGCAAATTATTTGGTCATGGCACATGTTGTGGGGAAGCTGATGCTCACAGGTAAGACCATCTGAAATAGGAGTGGAAGTAAGACCATTCGACCGATCGAGTCCACTCTGCCATTCAATTGTGGCTGATGGGCATTTCAACGCCACTTACCCACACTCTCTCCTTATCCCTTAAGTCCTTGCGAGATTAAGAATTTATCAATCTCTGCCTTGAAGATATTTAACGTCCCGGCCTCCACTTTGCTCCGTGGCAGTAAATTCCACAGGCCCACCACTCTCTGGCTGAAGAAATGTCTCCTCATTTCTGTTCCCATCCCAAATATCATCTTCCCCTCTGTACTAGATTAAGGGAATGCCAGAACATTTCATCTTGAAGGATAAGCCACATTCTTTTCCTCTCGCCCCTTTCTCTATTTTTTCTTTTCTTTATCTGCCTAACATTGCGGGGAGGCTTGAGCTGTGGCAGTAGTGAATCCTGATTTGTAGACCCAATGCGTGGACTTCTGGAATGGCAGCAGGGGACAGCGGCTGTGATGGTAGAGCAGGGACTGTTGGCTGTAGTAGGCCCAGAATGTGGACTCTTACGGCAGTGGCGGGTTGTCGACTGCTGTGCTGTTAGTGCCTGGAGCAGGATGTCCTGGCTGCAGTAGGCCCGAAGCAGGGAAATTGCTGAAGTCCTGGAGCCGTGTTTGGGACCCCAGCCGATGAAGATGACTCTATTCAAGTACTTTCTTTTTGTTCTTTTGTACCTCAAAGTGGCGCTAGATTGTGGCGGCAGAAAGCTTTTCACTATATTTCCCTAGATATGTGTGACAATAAACCATTCATTCATCCTCTAAGGTGGTTCTACTTTTATTTCTGTTTAATTTCTGTCACTTTACCCATCATATTGGTGAGAATGCTCCGATGTGCGGGGTACCACAAACTGAACAATCATTTCACCCACTTCCTGATTTGTGAAAGAGCAGTATTGCATTGTACACATAAGAATCTCCTCTCTTAATTGGTAGCAGAGGGCTCTCTAGGGAGGTGTGTCCTGCCTCTTCTTGCAAATGAGCAAGCTCCCTCCAGGATCTGAAATCTGACCATGAGTAAGGAATGAGGCCAAGCTTTGACAATGATATTAGTTTGGCAATGGAAATATATGATGCAAATCTTATAGTTCTTCAGTCCTATGCATCAGAAAAATGAGCCAAACATCCACCCATCAGTGGCACAGATTTTATGATAAATTTAAGTCTTGGCAAATTATTTAATCAGCAAAGAATGCAAGATCTCAGCAACCTAGAAAGGTTGGAGTATTTTATGTGACATGTGCAAACGCCTTAATTTTAGCAGATATGAGAAGACAATGTTATGGCAGGTCAGTCCTTTACTTAGAAAGATTCTGCATTTTGCAAGTGCAGCCCTCGGGCTATCTATCTCCTCGTGGGCTTCCAATATAGCTCAGGAATTTTTCAATGCATCTTCTCAGACATTAATGTGCCTCGAGCATACATTTCCCTTTCTCTTTGATGGATATATTTAAATTGTTGTTTCTTCCAGAATGATTGTTGTGTGTGCAATGGAGCAGAGGACTTTACAAACTGGGGACTGTGAATTTAAACCTTAGAAAAAAATGAATGAAGACTTAATATTTGTACTGTCAAAAAAAGTGATTTTCACAAGCAGAAAATGGTTTATCAAGATAATTTACTTGGCATTTAGTGTTTTGCAATTGGTCAAAATTTCTGTGCATACACCAAGCAAAAAGCAAAAAAAACATTTCTACTCCATTTATATATATTCAAAACTATAATAAGTTCAAGATAAATATGAAGATTTTTATTAGGTACCAATTTTTTAAATTCTCTGTGTATATTCCTGTCATGATTGACCCATTCCATTTTGAGACCCATTGCTCATTACCTTTCAGCTGCTGAGCTGCCACCAAAAAGGTATTCCATGGCAGGTTTTCGGTCTAACATGTAGTGGGGGTGGTGGGTGATGGTACTGGGCAAAATTAGGATGCATTTGGAGGTATCCAACATGGCAATATTCATCTGGCACCTTACACTCTTGAGAATAAGTTGTTATTGTCCTAGTTTATGAAAACCGCAAACTGGAATGCAAAGTTTTCAGTTACCTATCAAGATGAAGGAGCAACAGAACAGTTACAAAATTTGCTTGACAGGCAATGAAAGAAACTTTTTTCACCACTGATTTGAATAAGCAGCAGCTCTTATTATTGATGTTGGGCTAATATTATTTGCCAGGGCCCATGTATTGTTTTCACTTGTGATGTTTCATGTTTCACTCCGAAATAATTTTATGGAGGACTTCACCAAGTCACCCTTTATTTCCATGACACTGGTCCAGCTCCCTCAGTGCCAGCTCTCAGTGTGAGCAGGATATCTGTCACAGAGAAAGTGAGGACCGCAGATGCTGGAGATCAGAGTCGAGAGTGTGGTGCTGGAAAAGCACAGAAGGTCAGGCAGCATCCAAGGAGCAGGAGGATCGATTTTCAGGCAAAAGCCCTTTGTCAGGAATGAGGCTTCTGAGCCAACGGGGTGGAGACAGTATATACCAGGGTAAGGGCAGCAAAGCCAAACCCCAAACCCCACCGTTCAACCAGTTTTTAGGGAGATAAGGACAAACCTCAAATCCCACTTCCATTCATCACAAAGATACCAGTAACAAATACAGGCAAGACATTGCAATCAAATGAGAAACAGTGCATGGAACACAGACTCATTACAGCTTTAAACATAAGTACATGACACCTTTCACACCATCTTTGGCTAGCCTTCCTGGAGGACAGTCATCAGCCTTCCTGTCTCCGGCTGCACTGTGTCCCCAGGCCTGTTTTCCTCCAGGCTGGTCATTGACCACCCAGCTCCAAGTCACCCCGCGTACTGATTGGACTACCCTGGACTGCTTTCCTACGAGCTGGTTGTCGGCCTTCTGGTCTCTGGCCACCCTGCAGACTGACTGACCCTCCCCAGATCTGCTTTCCTCCGGGTCAGACGTCAGCCACTGGCTCCCAGTCAGCCTGCATACTAACCAAACTACCCCCGACCTGCTTTCCTACAGTTGGGTTGTTGACCTTCGAGCACCTGGCTGCCCCATGTACTGACTGATTCTTTCCTCTGGCGAATATTCCTATGGACCGGTCATTGGCTGTCCAGCTCCCAGTGTCACTGCATACTGACTGGTTCTCCCCCGGTCAGGCTTCCTATGGGCTGCCATCAGCCACTGGCTCAGCCTCCCTGCGTACTGACTGGCCTGCCCTATACCGGCTCTCCTGCGAGGATGCTATCAGTTGCCTGGCCCCGCCCACTCCACATACAGACATGCTCCTCCCGGACCACTTTCCTCCAGGTGGGGTCATCGAACCTCTGGCCCTCAGCCAACTTGCGTACTGCTTGCCCCTCCCCAACTAAATTTCCTATGGGCACTCCTTCGGCAGCCTAGCCCCCACAGCCACCTGTGTACTAACAGAGAACCACCCCCCCGCCCGCTTTCCCCCAGGCCAACAATTGACCCTCCAGCTCCCAGCCACCCCATGTACTGCCTAGTCCACTCTGGCCTGCACTCAAATGCAATTAATTACAAAACCCACAGACGTTAACAGAATTCACAAAATCCTCATAATGCAGTTTCCAGTACCAAGGCAGAGTCCACTCCAATAGGCAGTGAATGCACACCCCACTGCACACACACACATGTATTCAATCTCCATAGAAGCCTGGCCCATCCATAGAGAACCAGGCCCACTTACAGGAACACTGTACATTGTGAAGCTGCAGTTAACTCACAGGGGTTTGGTCCACTCCCGAAGACTGAGTCCACAGCACACACAGGTGTTCAGTCTCCACAGAGGCCTGGTCCATCCAAACAACCAGGCCCACTCACAGGAACACAGTACATTTAACTCACAGGGGTTTGGTCCACTCCAGGATGCAGCAATTGCTCACCTCCCAGCACACACACACACACATTCAGTCTTTACAGAGGCCTAGTCCACAGACAAGGGCCAGGCCTACCCATATGAATTGCTCATTTGGAAAGAGATATTTTCTCACAAGGGTTCAGTCCAAACACCAAAAAAGTGAAAACACATTTTAAAGAAAACAAAATGCAGGGGCTAAGCTCTGCCACAAAATCAACATTATTCTTTTCACAAAGTAAAAGATAAAAGAGTAACGCACAAGCGAAACCAGCCAGTGAAACAACAATTCCCTAATGAGAACTGAGTTACACCTGAAATATATTGACTATTTAAATCAGCCAGTTTAAAAATCAGTCCTCAATAAGAAAGGAATACCAGTTAACAAACTGGCTGTATAATTCAGCCAGTTCAGGAAGCAGGTTTCGTCCAAATTCTGACAGAAACCAACAGGAGCAGTACACACTGGATGTGTACAGCAAGAACACAGTCAGTCCCGTCCCTGACACAAATGGAGAGGCCTCGACATTGATCCAGTTCCCTCAGGGCCAGCTCTCAATTTGAACAGGATATCTGACACGGAGAAAGCGAGGACTGCAGATGCTGGAGATCAGAGATGAGAGTGTGGTGCTGGAAAAGCACAACAGGTCAGGCAACATCTGAGGAGCAGGAGGATCGACATTTCAGGCAAAAGCCCTTCAAAAGGGCTTTTGACCAAAACGTCAATTCTCCTGGTCCTTGGATGCTGCCTGACCTGCTGTGCTTTTCCAGCACCATGCTCTCAACTCGAGATTATCTGACAGTCTTGTTCTTACCTGTCAGGCAGGGCTCCCTGATTGGACCAGATTAACAAGGAACTCATTTCTATGAGGTCCACATGGCTGACCTCCCTACAATCTCTGCCTCCTCAATACCTATAAAAGCAGGATGATATGTGGAACTGACATTACCATGATGGCTAGGACAGGAACTTAGCAAGCTGCAACCTGCAAGTGCATTCTCTCTATTAATCGTCTAGAATTTGTGCTGTCCAGTTTCCCAGTGGGGTATAAATGGGAAGAGATCCAAATGTATGAAAAAAAAGTCACTCACCAGACAGAGACAAGAATCTGGTCTTGCCATTTATAACTTGAGGGGTAAATTGGGAGAATGTGTCTTGTCACAAATCTGATATTTTCATTCTCACCCTACTTTGTCACTGGTTATGATGCAAAAAAAGAAAGGGGTTTTCACAAGGTGGCAGAGAGCATAGGTGAGGTACTAAATTAATTCTTTACATCTGTCTATACCAGGAAAGACGTTGCAATTGCACTTGTCCATTGACTTGAAGGTTTCCATCAGCCAACTAGAAACTTGAAAGGGTTCAGAGAGACCTCAAGGTCAACTTTTCACTCAGAGAGTGGTACGTTTATGGAATGAGCTGCCAGAGGAAGTGGTGGAGGCTGGTACAATTGCAACATTTAAGAAGCATTTGTATGGGTATATGAATAGGAAGGGTTTGGAGGGATATGGGCCAGGTGCTGGCAGGTGGGACTAGATTGGGTTGGGATATCTGGTCAGCATGGACAGGTTGGATCGAAGGGTCTGTTTCCGTGCTTGTACATCTCTATGACTCTATGACTCTAGTCAAGAATAACAAAACAATGTCCAGAGATAAACGTGTGAATGTTGGAAATACCATTTATGGAATATCTGGTAGCTGCACAAGCAGAGCAAAAACCGCAGATTCCCCTTTAAAAACTGGATTTAAAAGTTGATCATGAACACCTTTGGAAACTTATTATGAAGTTAGGTGTCTTGCTTGCCAGCTGGAGAGCTGGTGAGAGACCTACACTGCCTCTTTCAGGGAAGGCCCACTGAATGCCACCCGAATTGGGCAGTGGCAAGGCTGCTTGTGATGGACAGGCAGAAAGAGCTGCTTATCAATCTATCAAAGATCAGCAACTCTAGTGCTCAGCAGAGCCGATGTGGAGGCTGAGGAGGCTGAGTGGCTGCTGCTGGAAGGACCCAGAGAACCAGGAGCATGGAGAAGTTAATGTGAGTAACAAATGTTGGGGGAATCACATTGTTTATGTACCCCAGAAGAATGAATCAGGAAATAAAAGCAATCATAGCGGAAATGAATGTACGGATCATACAGCAGCTCCATTTTGACGTATATGAAAACATGTCAAGCTAGAATGTCCCATTTGTCAATTTTACTGGAGTTCAGGTATGGCAGCAACCAGCTAACCCCTCTAAATGCTCAGACTCACCACTAAAGAGAGCTAAAGATTCCACCAGGACAGTTTGAAATTTCAGTGAGTCCATTGAATTCATTGTCATACATACAGTTGAATCTTTGGAATTTCCTTCTCAAAAGGGAGTACATGCACTATCTTACAATATATTTAAGACTTAGATTGTTGATTACCAGGGAATGTAGAGTTGAGGTGCTTGAAATAAAGAGATAGAGTTGAAGATCACATAGATGAAGGGTGATAAAAGGCAGGAAGAAAAAGTTAAACATTTTGGATTTTATTTCAAAATCTCCATTGTTACAATTAAATTTAAAGGAGCATGTTTACTTCCAATGGATACTGTAAATATTTAAATGTCAGGTAAATATCCAAATCTCATTATGCCCAATGTGGCTCAATATTTTGTTTCCTGTTTTAAGAGAATAATTACTTATTTTATATCAACTTCAACGTATTTTTTCTTATTCCCCAATAATGTTTTCCAACAGATCTAGAAATATGTTTTTACTTATTCATTTACGATTACAACTTTGTGATTAACTACAAGGAGATGCTGTCCATCTATATGATTCTCTCTCTCTCTCTCTCTATATATATATATATATGTGTGTGTGTGGAGAGTGGATTTCATTAAAAACAGATTTTGACATTTTTATTCTGAATCTTTAAACATTCCTCTCAAAGCTTCCTTACTATCGAAGTGCATATCATCATACTTTCTACCATTGAGTTAATATCATTCTTGATGTTTGATGAACACATGAAAAACAAAACATGAGTCACACATAGTCTTCAATACAATTTAAACATCAACTTCTGTGATCTTTGTTTTGCAGAAAATCCCTCAACCAGCTCTCACTTTGATGACCAGGTTTGGTCGATAGATTAAAAGACAATCACAAGTCAACATATGGGCTTTTATCTTTCACAGAATCGTATTTTAAAAGCAACCTTCACTTGTGTTGAAAACCCAAGATTATTGAAATAATTTTACACCTTAGGCAAACCAAACTTTTTTTTTATCTCCAGAAGAAAGATATATAGAAAGCACATTTTATGCAAATTGATAGTGTGCAAACTATAAATGCCACAGAACAAAATGCATTCAAGTGTTTTCTGAAATCTGCTTCTGATTTTTCCATTTTCTGCATTATTGTTAGTGTTGGCAAACTAATCAGTCTTTAGTTCCAACAGAGCAAACTGAGATTGCAAGACATGTATGAGATCTAATGCTTTTAGTTTGAATATAACAAGAAACAGATGTGTTAAATTGTAAAGTATGAACAAGTTTCAGTAGAGAAAAATCACCTTGCTAATGGAAAAATTCAATGGCAAAAAAATTTTAATGGCCTGAAATGTACAACTCAACTAAAGGCAATGACATGCTATTCTTAGTAGAATTTTAATCCTTAGGGCCAGTTAATGTTCTGGGGACCTAGGTTTGAATCTTGCCAAGACTAACGATGGAGTTTGAATTCAATAAAAGCGTGGAATTAAGTTTAGTGATGACCATGTAACCAGTGTTGACTGTCAGGAAAAGCCAATCTTATTCAATAATATCCTTTAGGATGGAAAACTGCCGCACCTACGTGGTCTGATCTACATGTGGCTCCAGATCCACAATAATATGGTTGACTCTTAACTATCCTCTAGTCAATTAGGAATGAGTTATAAATGCTGGCCAGCGATACTCACGTCCTGTGAATGAATAAAATAAATTTCTCAAATAGACATAAAGCAGGATTTTCCTGTTTGAAGTTTAAGAAGAGAAGAGAACAAGGTTTATGGTGCCATTCCAATCATGGCCTGGATGAGCAATCATATGGTATTATTTATACAAGGGAGATAATTCATGTGCTACTTGGCAAATTGCAGGAACAGCAAGACTGAAGTGTTCCCCACTGCCAGGATCTTTTGTCTTCCAAGTGTTTGGTGCCATATTTAAAGGTCAGCTGGATCCCAGTTCAGAGGCTGCCAGCCAGGAACTACCCTTCACACTATGGTCCCACAACCAAATGAAGAGACCCAGGAAAGGTGGGGAATGGGTCTTCACTCCCATTGAGGAGAAGATAGCACAGTCAGCTGAGAAAGACCAGAACAGTTCAAACGGTGATAGGGAGACAATAATGGACAACCAACAATGAGATGAGCTTCTCTTCAACTACCACCAGCATGAATACATTCTGATTCTGCACAGAGATTTACCCATCTTGTCCACCTCATTCCTTCTCTTTGCTATTACAGGCAGAAACAGCAGCCAGGGAGTCTTCAGAATGAAAAGGTTGAATCATCAACCACTAAGCGACAGTTTCATTTCTGAGGTGAGGGCCTGTGAACTCTCAGAGCATGCATTGGCAAAGTGTTCACCTGTTCCCTCTACTAGCACAAAGGCAATCACTTTGGTAGGTACTCTATCTAGACTTTGCTAGAGGGCACAAGCTGGTGAGTACATCACTGGCACATCTCTACAAGTAGTGGAAGAAGAAATGACTAAGGCCTCTGACACTCATGGGACGACCAGAGAATAGTTCCTGCTCACTCTCAGGTAGAAGATATGCCACTGTTTTTGGCCATAAATGATTTGGTCAACCTGGAGAAACATGCACGGAAACTTTAGGTAGGTTGGCCTGAAGCACTTGGTAGACGGGAACAAAAGATGGATGAATCCATCAATGTTCCCAACACTTGATGGCTTTGGCATATGAGTGCTCAAATATCTCAATGAAAGAGGTGGTGACTGATTTGGGACTCAGGTGCAGTAGATTGCCAAATATCTGCTGATATGCACTGAGACCTGCCTCCACCACATTAGTGTATGTACACAGCATCAGTGGCAAGACAACAGGGGCACAAGGGACTTTGACCTAACTGCAGATGCTCCCTCCAGATGCCCAACACCTCATTTCCCACTGCAAAGCATTCAACAGTTTAAGCCAAGGACGGTGAGCCAGTGTCTCAGTAGGAAACTCTCAACAGGTTTGGATCCTTCAGATGCAAAAACACAGAGGTACATCTGCACAAATCGCTCAGGTCAATGGCGCCAACCACAAAGCAGACTCCCTCCACCCTAGCTTTTGAAGTCTGACATGCACCAAATGTCACAGGAAGAAGAGAAAGAAGAAAACATTCTGTGGACACATAAATGACATGGATGCTACTTCTTTGCAAATAACCCATTAATTTTTGATATATTTTCATTTGCACTGTTACAGTGTCTGCTACAGTCATTTATTTTTCTCTATTGGACGTGGTTGATCAGGCCCATGTGAGAGATATTTGACATTGCAATCACTAACATAACTCATCCTTCACAAGCAACCAAATTTTTGAGGACAGATAGACTCATCCATCAGGAATCTTTGAACCATGTTAAAATGGAGGACATTGAAGCTAAAGGCAATCTTCGGGTATGTGCCAGTGTCCAGCTTGCACACATCTTCAACACTTAGACACAAAGTGAGGGTGAGAATGCAAAATTTATTATGATTCCTTTGTGGGGAAATGTTATTACTATGTGTGAGATTTTTCAGGCAGGACAATAACATTTAAAACTGGAAGATGCTTGATGGGAACTCACACATTCACTATCCTTCATAGTACAGCGTTACAGAGAGGGACACTACACAAAATGCTACCTCTCTCAGGTTAAACAATGTCATGGAGATTGTTCAAGCACGCCAGACAATGTTGCAACATTTGCGAGCTTGAAAGCAGAGAAGAGGTACAGATGAAGGCAGGTTCAAAAAGAGATTAGAATTCATGCCTGCCGAAGCATTCTCAAGTGGGACTGGACAACACACGACTCAGTTGTCATATCATTATGGATGCTTTCAGAGCAACACAACTTCAGCACCATGTGATGTAAGTGCATTGTCTCACTGATGTTTTTCTCCTGACGGTGCTATAGGGCAAGTTATATGTAAATATATTGATTCAAATGAAGAAACCAGTCCAAAGATGTGCAGGTTAGGTGAATTGGCCATGCTAAATTGCCCATAGTGTTAGGTGAAAGGGTAAATGTAGGGGAATGAGTCTGGGTGGGTTGCTCTTCGGAGGGTCGGTGTGGACTTGTTGGGCCGAAGAGCCTGGTTCCACACTATAAGTAATCTAAATTAACTAAATTACATATTAGCATAGGTGATGTTATGTTTAATCTGCAAGACAAAACATGTAGAACACTTTGCAGGTGTTTGTCTGCAAGATGAGCAACTTAGAAATGCAAACAAGTTCTGACTCAGCTCAGTCAACCTGGAAGCCACGAGAATAATGCTGTTCCTGACCTCTCAACCTCTCTGAAACATTGTTCTGTCCTTGTCACATAGACAGCCCTCCAAATTCTTGACCTAGTCTTCATCCTCAGATGCTTGTTCACATTTTTTTCATTTTATCCACATTAGGACATTCCCAGTTTGCTGGTTCAAATCGTGAAGCATAGCACAATGATGAAAGACCGTCTACCTGGTAAAAATATAAAACCATACTTAAGCAGGCAAGGCGTTGAAACATCATCTTTGGAGAGGGTATTGGCTTTTCTATTATGCCTCTCTTTAATTCTTAGAGCCTTAGTTCTATGTTAGTGTGTGCATTTCCAGCATGTATCATGAGCCATGTATGTTTGGGCAACATATTTTTTGTGCCTGACCAACTAAACCTGTATGTGCCAAAGATCTTGGAAAGGTAATAAGTGTTCCAGTATGCATGGGTTTTGGTATTACCCAAAAGATCTGATGCTGATCTCTAAAATGTGTCGTCAGTGATCACAAATGAGTTGCACATTAAGGGATTGGAATCCTTTTCTGTTCTGAGATAAGGTGCTGTCAAGACAACATGAGCCCAACTGACAGCATCCTGTGCCTTGGGAAAGCCAGTGATGGTGAGGAATTCTAATTCTGCTTGATCCTCTTCATCAAGATAGAAGGTGAGCTGTGGCAAAATGCCACCAGTAACATCCTGGGTGCACCTTGAATTGGAGGGTTGGGAGATGTCACAGAGTCACTTCCTGATATGAATCATCAGCCATTAAAATTAAGGGCAGCTCTGACCTTGTCAGTCCTTGAGATGGGGTTGTGAGTGCAAGTCTCTGTCCACTAACTGGAATAGCTCAAAGATGATAGAGTGGGTATCAGAGTCAAAATGTGTGGTGCTGGAAAAGCATAGCAGGTCAGGCAGCATCCGAGGAGCAGGAGAGTTGACATTTTGGGCATAAGCCTTTCATCAGGAATGTGGGGACAGGGGAGGAGAACTTCTTCAAGGTGAGCATCCTTGCCCACATTCCTGATGAAAGGCTTATGCCTGAAATGTCGACTCTCCTGCTCCTTGGATACTTCCTGACCTGCTGTGCTTTTCCAGTGCCACACTTTTTCACTCTGACCTCCAGCATCTGAGTCCTCATTTTCTCCTAGAGTGGGATATCCTCAATCTTCTGCAACATTGCTGTTCCAACGTTTGGCTCAATGAAGTGTGTAGGATGGCATTCCAGGAGCAGGTATACCTAAAACTTAGGTGCAAATCTGCTGAAGCTGCAACAGAGGATGCTAACAACATGCTAAAAGTAGGGCTAAGCAAACCTTCAACCAATGGAACAGATCTAAAGTCCTGTCACAATCCATCATGAATGGTAGTGAACAATTAAACAAGTCACAGAAGATGGCGGCTCCATGAATATCTCCATCATCAGTGATAGGGGAACCAGCACATTGGTGTAAAAGACAAGGCAAGGTTTTTGCAACAATTTTCAGTCCAACGTGCTAAGTGGATAATTTATCTCAGCTTCCTCCTGAGATTGCTAATAACAAAGATGACAGTCTTCGAACAATTTGATTCACTCCATCCAATGTCAAGAAATCTGTGAAGACGTTAGATATAGGAAAAGCCTGACAAGCCTGACTTCATAGTATTGAAGATGTGTGCTCCACAAACTGCCAATCCTTTAGTTGAGTTGTTCCAACAGCCACAACACTGGTACCTACTTGACAATGTGGAAAATTGTCTAGGTATGTCCTGTCCACAAAAGCAAGACAAATACAACCCAGCAAATTACTGTCTGAGCAGTTGACTCTCAAATCATCAGCAAAGTGATGAAAACTGAACTAGTGCAGCCATATAAATAGTAACTACAAGAGCATGTCAGCGGCTGTGAATCTTGCAGCAAGTAACTCACCTCCTGACTCCCAAAGCCTATCCACCATTTATAAGGCACAAGTCAGAGCATGATGCAACACTCCCCACTTGTTTGGATGAGTGCCCCTCCAACAACACTCAAGAGGTTCAACACAATCCATTTCTTTTTGCTGAAACCCCTTCTCAATGAGTCATGAGTCTTTGGAACTCTCTTCCTCAAAAGTGGTGGAAACAGAGTTTCCGAACTTTTTTTAAAGCAGAGACAGAGATTCATAATAAGCAACGGGTGAAAGGTTATTGGAAATATATGAAGTTATCAGATTAGCCATGAATCTATTGAATGCCAAAGTCCACTCAAGGGGCTGAATGGCCTCCTTCTGATTTTATTTTGCATGTTTATATGTTTACCAACACAATGGCTTGTGCTAAAGAAAGGTTATACCAAGATTTCAGTTCAAAGTGCTTATTTGGCACTTGAACTTGGTGTCAAAACTGATGCTCTGAAACTCTTAAAATAAATTTTTTGAAATGTGTTGGCTAATATGATCAAAATAAGCATTTCATAAATTGGACCACATTTTAAAGGAAATATGGGGTGAAGTTTTCTCTTAATTTTGGGAATTCCAATAGCTTGTAATATCTGTATAGAATGAAAGGCATAAAAAATTCTCATCCATATGGAATTGGTAGAAGGAAATATGCATGATTGCTCCATTAATAAGTTTTTAGTAAATGGCTTTGACCTTAACATTCAGACATTTGGAGGGATGTATGGACAGAATACTGGTGTATGCAACATTGGATATATTACGTTTTTCCCCAGTGGACTAAAGGGAGCTGATTAATGGATGTGTAACATTACAATACATTCAGATTGATTAGCCTACTTGGTGGAAGCAAACTGCAGCCAGTGACCCCTCATGCTTTAAATTTTCACCAGTGGTATAAAAAAAAATCATATACATGTCACCTCTGTTGAAAAAAAAATGTTTAGCTTTAAACTGGTCAAAAACTAGAGGAAGAGAATAAATCGGGGTCAGGTTAATGCAACACAAGGTCAGAGAAAATGCAACAACTTCTCAGAGAGATGTGGGGAGAACAAAAATCAGTGTTTCCTTGTTGTTGAACTGAATAATTTAGGGGTTGTTTTTGAGGTTTCTTCATTATTAGTGATGTGGTTGCTGTAGAACCATAATTTGAAATGATATTGTGTCTTTAGTGTAAAGAAACATTCAAAGGCAACTCCTAAATAGACATGAGCAGGAAGATGCAAGCACTGAAGGAGAGACAAGGGATTATTGAAAGGGATACATGTTGTTGAGGCTTTGAATGCTGGAGGTTTTTCTGAATGGATTTCTAGAAAGTAGGATTGAAGCAGTGGAAGGCTCCATCACTCATTGTAATAAAATGCCTGGAATGTTGGTGTTATATTTAAAAATACATTCACATTATATCTTTCCTGTAATAAACCATCACAAGTTACTGAATTCTTGATCTTGAGACCCAGGCTAAAAATCTTGGGACATGGGTTCGAATTCCTTCCTGGCTGTTGATAGAGTTGTTGTTCGATTGATAAACATCTGGAATTGAAAGGCAATCTCAGTAATGGTGATAACAATAATGATCATTTTTTAAAAGAGTTTGGTTCACTAAAGCTGGCTCTTCAGGGAAGAACATCTGCCCTTCTGGTCTGATATACATGTGATTCTGGACACAGCAATGCCACTGACTCTAAACTTCCCTCTGGCAAGCCATCCATTTCATGGTTTATTTGGGATAAACTACAATCACTGATGCTCCCATATGCCAAAGATGATTAAATACATTGAAAATATCACAATGAGCCGCTAAGGGACATATTATGTCAGATGAATAAAAGCTTGGTTGAGAAATTGATTTTAAGGACCATCTTGAAGGAGGAGAGATTATGCTTCAAATATGAGAAATAATGCAAAACCAAATTAAGTTACCATGGAGAAATTATGAGGATTTTAAGGTTAATTAAGAACATTATCAAATAAAAACAGGAGTAGATCATTCCCCTTAAATCTACTGCATCATTCAATACAATGACATTGGATGTTTTGCCTCAATTCTGCTTTCCTGTTCACTCCCAATATCCCTTGATTTTTGAAAAATCAAAAATCTGTCTATCTCAGCCTTGAGGCATTTCAATGCTAGTGCATTTACATACCTCTGAGACAGATAGATGATGCACAAGTTTCTTTGCACAATTTCTCCCCAATCATTCCCACTTAATAGGCCTTTTTCTCCACCAATTTTCCAGATTCCACAGCCAGAAATCTCCACCCTACAACCTATCAACCTTCCTCAGACGTTAGTATGTTTCAATGAAATCACTTCTTAGCCTTGTAAACTCTAGATAATAGGTTGTCACGTACTCAGCCTCTCATCATCGGACAAGCCCTTCATCCCAGGAAACATTACAAACCAGTGCACTACCACCATGATTAGTGCTAGGACCTCATCATAACCTATATTATACATTTAGATACAGGAGCCTAAAATAATAAATATGATTTCTTGACAATTCAAAGCTAGGTGGGAGTGTAGGCTGTAGGAGGACTCAAAGGTTGCAAAACTGAATGGGCAACAAGTGCAACTGGGATAGTGTGAGGGTATTCACTTCAGCAGCAAGAACAGAAAGAATATCTATAAAAGATGAGAAACCTTTAATTATTAGTGATCAGACCAGTTTTGGTATATTTGGACAAGGAATACAGTAAATTAACAATAAAATAGAAGGTACTAGAAATGCTCAGGAGATCTAGCAGCATCTGCAGAGAGAGAGAAACAGTTTTGTGTTGACTACGACCCTTTTATGGAACAGAAATTTAGGAATCAGGACACAAATAATGAGGAAAGCACTTGGCATATTGATGATAATTGGAAAGGAAATGATGTTCAAAAGCACAGAGGTCCAGCGACAATAGTCACAGGCTTTGATACAGGGTTACCTGGTGTACTGCATGCAGTTTTGATCTCCATACCTAAGGAAGGATATACATGCTTTATCACCTTGAAAATATCCCAATTATCCCTACTGTTTGTTTCCTGTCAACTAAGAAAGGCTTTTTTCATACTAATGTATTACTCCAATATCTATCTGTCCTTATCTTAGATATGGGGCCTATCGTTTTAAAGGTCATACAGCCACAGAAACAGGTCCTTTGTTCCAACATCTCTATGCTGACCAACAAACACCAAACTACACTAATCCTATTTATCTGCACTTTATCCATAGCCTACTATACTTTGGCATTTGAAGTGCTCATCCAGATAATGCTTAAAGTATTTGTCTCCTCCTCCACTCAGGCAGCATGTTCACATTTCCACCACCCTTAGGATGAATATTTTTTCCTCAGATATCTTCACAATCACTGACTCCTCTCCATAAACGTATGGCCTCTGGTCTTAGACACATCTGCCATAGGGAAAATATTCTCTTGATCTACCTTGTCTGTTTTCCTCATAATTTTGCATGCTTCATTCTGTTCGCCCTTCAGCTCCCTCTACTCCAGGGAAAACAAATCTAGCCCTTCCATAATTGAGACTTTCCATCCCTGGCAACATCCTGATGAATCTCCTTTGCACCTTCTCGAGTGCAATCACGTCCTTCTGATGGTGTGGTAACCAGAACTGCACACAGTATTCCATCTGTGCCATAACCAAAGTTTTATAAAGTTGTAAGAAGACTTCCTTGCTCCTTATTCCTGATGAAGGGCTTTTGCCCGAAATATCGATTCTCCTGCTCCTCAGATGCTGCCTGACCTGCTGTGCTTTTCCAGCAGCACACTCTCTACTCTGATCTCCAGCATCCGCAGTCCTCACTTTCTCCTATTAGATTTCTTTCTTCTTTGCTCCTATATCCATCTTCTCATTATCAACAACGCCATCAACTTTTGTGACAGCTACAACCTTACTAATTACACCTTCTACAATCACTTTCAAGTTGTTAATGTACATAACAAACAACAAAGGTCCTAGTATTGATCCCTCTGATATACCATTAGCCACTGACATCCAATCACAAAACAACCATTCATCATCATCCATTATGTCCTGATTACAAGCCAATTTTGGATCCTGTTTGCCAACTTGCTTTGGATTCCATAAGCACTTATCTTCCAGTCAAATCTTCCATATGGGACCTTGTTAATGCCCCTTCTAAAGTCCATGTACAGAGGAACCTCAAATATCCAAACGGTTAAAGGGGGATAAATCCCCAGGACCTGATCAGGTGTACCCGAGAACTCTGTTGGAAGCTAGAGAAGTGATTGCTGGGCCTCTTGCTGAGATATTTATATCATCGATAGTCACAGGTGAGGTGCCAGAAGACCGGAGGTTGGCAACTGTGGTGCCACTGTTTAAGAAAAGCAGTAAAGACAAGCGAGGGAACTATAGACTGGTGAGCCTGACCTCAGTGGTGGGCACGTTGTTGGAGGAAATCCTGAGGGACAGGATGTACATGTATTTGGAAAGGCAAGGACTGGTACGGCATAGTCAACA
>NC_057711.1:100570569-100724259 GCF_004010195.1 Chiloscyllium plagiosum | reverse complement strand
ACTAACGTCTCGCTGAGTGAAGAACCTACCCCTACCTTCAGTCCTATATCTACCCCCCCCTTAATTTAAAGCTATGCCCTCTTGTAATACCCGACTCCATACGCGGGAAAAGGTTCATACTGTTGACCCTATCTAACCCCCTAATCATCTTGTACACCTCAATCAAGTCACCCCTAAACCTTCTTTTCTCTAGTGAAAACAGCCCCAAGTGCCTGAGTCTTTCCTCATACGATTTTCCTTCCATACCAGGCAACATCCTGGTAAACCTCCTCTGCACCCGTTCCAGTGCCTCCACCTCCTTCCTATAGTATGGCGACCAAAACTGCACACAATATTCCAGATGTGGCCGTACCAGAGTCTTATACAACTGCATCATGACCTCAGGATTCCGGAACTCAATTCCTCTACCAATAAAAGCCAGTACGCCATATGCCTTCCTCACCGCACTATTTACCTGGGTGGCAACTTTCAGAGATCTGTGTACATGGACACCAAGATCCCTCTGCTCATCCACACTACCAAGTATCCGACCATTAGCCCAGTACCCCATCTTTTTGTTACTCTTCCCAAAGTGAATCACCTCACATTTAGCTACATTGAATTCCATTTGCCACCTTTCTGCCCAGCTCTGCAGCTTCTCTATATCCTGCTGTAACCTGCCACATCCTTCCTCACTGTCAACAACTCCTCCGACTTTGGAGGATTATGGCCCGGGTGCTGGCAGGTGGGACTAGATTGGGTTGAGATATCTGGTTGGCATGGATGGGTTGGACTGAAAGGTCTGTTTCCATGCTGTACATCTCTATGACTCTATGACTCTATGACATGTTCAGTTAATCAAATTCTGGATAATCAAACCTTGTGATCTTGCCGGATAATGATATTCGGATAATCAAATGCTGGATAATCGAAGTTCCTCTGTAAATCCCATCAACTGCATATCCTTATCAAAAGATTTAATCACTGTTTAAATTAAATTAGTTATAAAGGATTTCCCTCCACCAAATCTGTGCTATTGCTGATTAATCCCTGCCTTTCCAAGTGTTGATTAATCCTAGCCCTCAGAATTTTTTTCCAGTAGTTACTCCACCACTGACTAACTGGTCTCCCGCCCTTCTTGAAAAAGGAACCATATTAGCTATCCTCCAATCACCTGGCACTTCACTTGTGGCCGGTGAAATATTAAATTATTTGCACTAGAGCCCAAGCAATCTCCTCCCTTACCTCCCATAGCAGCCTGGGATACATCTCATCAGGGCCTAATACCTCCTCCTTATTAATCTTAACATGCTGTAGAACCTCACCATGCCAGCTGAAAAATGCAGCTACTATGCTTTGTGAATGCAGATGAGAAATATTCATTTAAGAACTCACCCATATCTTCTGGCCCCATGCACAGATTGTCCCTTAGGACTGTAATATGCCCACTCTTTCATTTCTAATCATCTTGGTCTTCGAATACTTATAAAGTACATTACGATTTTCTTTAATCCTATGTGCCATTGATATTTTATGACTCCTCTTTGTCCCCCTAATTTGTTTTTAAGCACCTCCCTATACTCTTTATACTTATGAAGGGCCTCCCCTGATTTTAATACTCTATATCTAACACATCCTTCCTTCTTTTTCTTTATCAAACTCTTAATATCCCTTGATATCCATGGTTCCTTGGACTTGCTGAATGCAACTGTCTGAAATCCGAGTATACTACATCCAGTAGACTATAACTTTCCCCTTATCTACTGTACTATTCACGTTTTCAAAATTTTTAAGAAGTTTATGAAACACAACTTTATTTGAGTAAAATCTTGTAGAATATCATATTATAATCGTACAAAAAATTATCTAAATTAAACCTTCTTTCCAATTGATGCCAGCACTTTTCTGATGACTGATGTCAGCAAAGATTAGTGATAAGCTGAAGGTTTGG
Organism: Chiloscyllium plagiosum; assembly: GCF_004010195.1. Lineage (NCBI taxonomy): Eukaryota > Metazoa > Chordata > Chondrichthyes > Orectolobiformes > Hemiscylliidae > Chiloscyllium > Chiloscyllium plagiosum. The sequence continues at coordinate 100,722,329 of NC_057711.1, read as the reverse complement.
GAGAATTTTAAAAGTGAACAAAAGATGCTGAAAACCGAGACAAAGTGTTTGTTCGGTATTTCTGCCTTTTTCTCATTCCCCATGATAATTTCCTGTGACTGAACCTGTAGGGGACCAATACTTACTTTAGTTATTCTCCTTTTTATATTCTTATAAAAGCTCTGATATTCCATTTTTATATCCTGGGTTGGTCTATTGTAATGTTTCTGCTTTTTTATCAACTTTTTTGTTCTATTTTGCTTTTTCTAAAACTTAGCCATTATGTTTATTACTATTCTTCTCAACATTATAAATCTTTTCTCTTAATCAAATACTCTCCTTAACTTCCCTACTAAACAACAGGAGGACCTTTCTTGCTAAGCTTTTTGTCTTTAATGTAACATATATTTCTTGAATATTTTGAATAATTTCTTCAAACTTTTTCCCATTACTGTAATCATTTAGTACTTTATTTTTAAATCAATTTAAATGGCTTTGTTTAAGTTTAAGAATTGTATTCTGGAATTGAGTATGTCACTCTGAAATCATATGGAATTTAATTGTATTGTGATGGTTTATCCCCATATGTTCATTTATGATAGTATTATTGATTAACCTTTCCTCAGTAGACCATATTAGATCTAGAAAAGTCTTGTCAGACATTGGTTCCACAATATACCATTCCAGGTAATTGTCATGACACATCTTTTGATTTGATTTATTATTGTCATATGTATTGCGATACAGTGAAAGATTTTAGGAGTAAATCACTTCAGATGCTGGATCCTGCAAAGAAAACAGAAAATGCTGGAAATCACAGCAAGTCAGGCAGCATTCATGGAGAGAGAGTAAGCTAATGTTTCGTGTCTAGATGTTTTGTTTTGGGTGCAGGACTGGTAGATAACACCGTATAAAGTGCATTAGAAAAACAGAACAGAGCAAATATTACAATGTTACTGCTGCAGAGAAGATGCACAAAGAGTAAGATCAATATTAAATTTAAAATTTGAGAGGTCTATTCAGAAGGAATATTCAGAAAGAATTCCTGAAGAAGAGATTATGCCCGAAACGTCGATTCTCCTGCTCCTTGGATGCTGCCTGACCTGCTGCGCTTTTCCAGCAACACACTTTTCAGCTCTGATCTCCAGCATCTGCAGTCCTCACTTTCTCCTAGGTCTATTCAGAAGTCTACTAATAGTGGGGAAGAAGCAGTTCTTGATTATGATCATCTTACAAATGTGTTTTCCACGTTACCATTGTCTTTTTGAAATTTCCAGCATACAGAAAGATTGAATTACACAGGATCATTAAATTGCCTTGCTACAATTTATAAATATTTGCTTTGCCCAACAATATGTTATTATTGTGACAGCGAGGTGCTCTCTGTTACATCAATTAGTATTTTCTGACCCTTGGTATTTCTCCACTCCTTCTGATTCCTCTTTCTGATTTGTTGAGTCACAATCTATTTCTTACATTCTTATCATCAATGTTACTCCTCCTCATTTTCCATTTTACATGTCTTTTTGAAATGTTGCATACTCTGGAATATTTAATTCTTAATCTTAGTAACCTTGTAATCATGTCTCTGCAATAATGGTTATATTATACTTCTATTTGTACTGCTATTATTTCTGTCGTAACATGACTTAACCTGGAAGACTACACAAATAATTATGCCCCATTGTGCAGAAAACATCACAAAATGTATAAATTCCTAAAGACACAACCAAGATGACCAGTTCATCTGACAGCTATTTAGAGAGAAGTAATTCACACCAGGTTCTTCATTAATAGAAAATAACTCTCTCTATTGTAATTCACTTAATTTTAAACAAAGGTAGAGGAAATAAAAAAATTCCTAGTTTACTACCATGCAATTTAAACTCTACCTTTTAAAAAACCACAAATAAACACACATAACCTCACAATTAAAATGGACAAAAGACAGATCTCTTAACATAGATATTATTGGTAGAAAATATCTATAGACAGGGAACAAAGTTCTGAAGATCAGAAGTTCAAGTCACAAGAGTGGGTTAAGTTGTCTGTCACGTTTTGTTTTGATTTTAGCAATACTGACATACTGTTGTTTGTAAAGCAATAATTGTTCTTCACTTCCACAGTTGATCTGGTCGGTCTAGATTTTTTCTTGTTCGGATCCTTTCTTTTGAGCCTTCTTTATTTTCTTCCCTTTTCACCCAGATGGACAGAGAGATTGTGAGAAAGAAAGATGTTTTCAGTTTGTAGGCTCTGAATGTCTCTGACTGTCTTGCACCTATAGATTTGCAACATACTATAGCCCATCTTATCTGACTGCTGTTGCCAGTCTTTTGTTAGCTCTTGGTACCATTTGTATGCTCCCTCACTGCTTCAAAATGCAGCACTGCCTTGCACAGCTAAATACATGCATCACTTGAGTTTCCAAATTGCAAAATTCTCCTAGAATTTCAGTTATAGAGCAGGCAAACTTTTAGTTCAGCTTATAGACTTAACAAAACAAATATGTGAACTGTTACAGTTGTTATAAATGCTTTGTGCACTTACATTTAAAAGAAATATTTATTTGATGCTACTTTGCACGAACCTTACTCATTGCTGTACTATTCTGCACGGTCTTTTGTCCCTTTCTTTCCAATTTGCTTATCTTTGTTATCCAAATTGCTTCACTGCTCTCTTTAGATTTCTACATCTTCCTTCATCTTACCACCCCTTCTGCTTTTTTAGTGTAAAGTTTTTAAACTGTGGAAGAACTGCATGGTCAGGAGTGACATGCATGTGTGAATTTTGGAGTATTGAATGGTAGAGCCTAGGATAAGCTACAAATAATGGTAAATAATAAAGATGTACTTGACAAGGAGAACATTGAATATTAATGCTCAAGGTGGTAAAGGTATGCATCTGGATTTCAACAACAGAGTTATGGAGACATGTGGAACTACACTGTCTTAGTGATGAATGAATGAAGGAACTTAAACCTGAGCTCAGGGTGAAATACCTGTTAGGATTGCGAAGAATTTTATTAATTCTGAGGGACCTCAGGGAAGAGAATGGATTTAAAAAGAAAAGAGCAGAATTCGTGACAGAGATCAGAGACAAAGCCTCTAGTTGTTTTCATTTTCATCCAGATTAAGATATAACTCACAAGATTTACAGTTAGTAAAATGATGGAAAATGCCAGGTCAAAAGAGATTGGGATTGTTGGATCTGGATATTATCAATACACATGTTAAAACTTGTCCAGACTTACAGATACTATAAGAACAAAAGAATGAGGAACAAAAGTTGACAATTCATGCCCTTGAGTTTGTTCCATGATTTATTACAATCATGGCCAATCTCATCTTGGGCTTAACTCGACTTCTTGCCCCTTGCCCACAAGTCTTTAATGCATTGCTGATTAAGAATCTGTCTTTCTACTTCTTAAACATATTCAGAGTCTTGGTATCCACCGCAATCTGGGAAATTGAATTCCATATTGAAGCTCTTTGAGGGAAGAAATTCCTCCTCATCTCTGTTTTAAATTTGCCACCTCTTAACCTAAAATTATGACCTTTCATTCTAGATTACCACACAAGGGGAATCATCCTCTTTGCATTACTTTGAAAATCCCCTTTAGCATCTTATATACCTCAATTAGATTGCCTGTTATCCTTCAAAACCCTAACCCAAACAAAGGCCTAAGCTGCTAAATCTCTCCTTATAAAATAAGCCTTTCTTCTCTGGAAGAAAGACTTTCTTTTTGGTGATGACTCTGTCATGACAGCAAGCAGAGAAGGAAGTGAAAGACTCTGGAACAGATCCTTCAGGGACTCCTGAAGCAGCACAGCAGAAGAAAGAGAAAGACCGTTGCTTGAGATTCATTATCTTCCAATTGGTAGGAATATAACTGAGCAAGGAGAATGCCACAGTGATGGATGATTTGGATAAGCTACAATTAATGGTAGGTGGTAAAGAGTAACTTGATAGGGAGAATATCAAATGTAGTGGAAAGATTGAGGAAAGATAATGTGCCACTTTCACATTTACATGGGTTAAGTTGGATTCACACCCTTGTCATATCCAGTGAAAATGTGCAGAGGTAGACAGAAGGACTCAAACAGGAAACTTTGGGGGATGCACAAACCATAGAGTGAAACCACATGAATAGAATACCCAAAGCTCTTGCATGCAAACATACCACATGTTCTTGTATTCACATGGAACAGCAAACTAATTATTTCATGGCAGATGTTGCTTGTCCATAGAATGGTACATAGAATATAGAACATAGAACGTTACAGCACATAATTACTATAATCCTAAAATTTAGTAGATTAGAGTGGTTGAGGACTAATGAGACTAAGAATGATTATTACTCCAGCAGTAAAGAACATATCGCTGCACTCTAGTGAGCTTGGCTGCTCCATGCAGAAGCCTCAAATGCAATTTCAGCTTAGTTTTATAAAATTCCTTGGTATATTCCAGTGCCTCTCTTAAGTAACATACTCTTCCAGTGAGTACTGAACTTCAGAGCTCGGAGATCGTGAGGACTGCAGAGACCAGAATCATCCTTGATTTGTCCAAGTTAAATGCTTTTGTCATGGTGATGACAGGAACTTCAACAGGCCTCAGTGTGTCTAAACTGGTGAGAACATGATAACAGTTAGTTATAACATCATTTTTGCTGGGTATCCAGTGACCCTTGGTGGACGTGATCTGTCTTATGGTTGTGTTTGAATGGAAAGATGACTTTGCTCAGACCAACTGCCATCAAATGGTCAACCGATGAGTACCACGAGATGGAATATGTCCCACTGTGTCTCAAAAATATTAGAGTCCCTAAAATGTTTAATTGGAAACAAGATAAATCTGAAGTTGATGCTGTGAATTTAGAAGGAATGAGAAGAAACTGTACAGTATATCCCCAAAACTGGTCTTTTTCAGTGATAGGGCAAAATACACTGAATCATATTCGTTGCCTGTTATCATTATCAGTTGATATTTCACTCCATAAAGGAGTAGAACATTGATGAGATGCATAAAAACTGCCAACTCATTATCACATGTTTTGACCGACCAATTAATTGAAATTTCCGTTCCATTTTATCTCCTGATAGATGCCTCTGGTTGTAGAAGATGGTTGTAAAGGTTTGGACATCAAACTAAACTGTCAGCAAAACAACTCAAATAAAAATTAAATAAACATCTAGACTTGGGATGCTGTTCATAGAAGCAACTAATTTTTTATTAGGTTCCTACGGATTGCAGCATAACCAAATACTTAGTGTGCGATGAATGCAATATTTCACCAGGGAGAAAAAGTTGATGGGACTGCTGCAGTGACAGCTGGTGCTCCATATTAGAAGATCTGGAGGCTAGTTTCATTGACAGGATCTTCTGGAGCCTTGCCTGATACATAATCTGGCTGCACAATGTTGTACAGTCCAAATCACCTGGAGTGCATCCTGTTGAAGGGTGGCGTGATAGCATTTCCTAAATCATTATCGTGAACCCAGAACAAAGCAAGTAGTCACTATGGATGTGTCCTGTGACCCAGCATTCATATTCTGATTGACTTCTGGAGTGTGAGCACATTACATAGTACAAGGTGGCAAACGGGAGCATGTTTTTGTCATGGCCAAAAGAATCAATAGATAATTAAGTCTATGGAACCTTGAACTCTTTTTCATTGTGTTTTGTACATCAATCTGTACATAAGCCGGAAAGAAAATAAGCAATACATTTTTAACTATTAGAAATCTTATGCTGAATTTGTGAAGGATAAATTCTTTTCGAAACCAGATATTTTGCTGTATCAGTATCATTTGAATAATTAAAATTTTAATGCTTAATAAACTGTAACATGTGTAGTTTTTCTAAGCAGTGTAGCAGAAATGTTTTAATTTAGTTTAAATTTACCCTGATATTTAACACACAAACAATCACAACACATGGGAAAAAATGTCCTATGTCTCTTGACTGATATGCATGATTTGTAGGTTATATATTGTGGTTTTGCAGTGAGACAGCCAGTCAGTAAATTCCTCTTTGTTAAGAATCTTGGAACAGATGGACTACGTGACTAATGATTCAATAATTGCGCTCATTAAAAATCTGCCAGCTTTTAATTTTTCTTGCGTTCACCTAAAAAATTAGGAATGAGCCGGTTTTGTCACTGTCAGCATGCAGTTAATTAAGTTTGTGTTGATTTCCTGTGACTGTCTCTTATAAAGTGACATTTTTAAAAATTTAGCAGAGCAGTTAAATAATTTCTTCCCCAATCAATAAGGGTGACAAATATCACAGCTGGGTCAACTTCAGACCCCAGCAATAATGCATTATGTTTGCTGTAAAACAAGGTTATCAGCAGTTGCCAGTTTTTTCTCTTTCATTTTCTATGCTAGATGAAAAACTTACTGAGGTGACATGCATGGATTATAACTATATACTACAATTATAACTAGTTAACTATGACTATATGACTAAAACTGCACGGTTATAGATAGGGATTACTCCCAATTCCAGCTGATTATGAATTGTGAGGTCACATTAGATTAGAAGCTCTTTAGATACAGAATAAAATTCAAACTTATTTAACTTTTACAAGTGCCTTATATTAACTTAACTAAAATGATCTATCAAGAGACTATTGTCATTTCCATTCATTATAGTCAGTCAGTGTCTGAGCACAGGATGTAGAAAATTGCAAAGAAAATCACAGAGGGATTTTGTAAAACTAGAGAGGGAAAGTTTGGCAACACTGGGATCTTGGAGTTCGGAGTGTAGGGTGAGTGTTCCTGGGGTTTGACTCAACACAATTGGGGCCACTAGGAAGGGTAATTGTCCAATTTGCTGTATAAGTGCATAACATTTGTTGCATGTATGATTGTATTTACGTGCATGCCTGCTTTTGCATTTGTACACATGTTAATTTCTGCATGTTTGTACACTAATATTTTTGCATGGGGAATGAGTCCACAAAGGTTTATCAGCTCTGAAGAGGGGAAGCCTTCATCTTGGTAAAACTAAGAAAGGCAGTGAATGGATTTTTGATTCATGTATTGCAAACTGAGGTATGTCATCACTGCAGAGTGAAGAGGTTAGCAGCATAGCTATGTGCATTTGGGAAGACATTTTTCCAGAGTGAATTGAACAAAGTGTTTTGTTGACTGATTCTTGGACATATAAAAACTGTTTCTGGGAGGAACAAGTATAACAGCTTACAAAAAAAGAGAAAAATCCCACTTTTTGTAACTCTTACCTTATCTCTGTGTCAGAAACAATTAATGAGAAATTGGCAGACTTTGTGCAATGTGTATCAAAAACAGATGAAACTGAATTTATGCCCATGATTCAACACAAGCAAGCTCATATGATCAGTATAATAGAGCTTGGCCAATCTGTGAATGTAACTGAGCCAATGGAGCTACAATGTGATATAACAAGAAAGTGAAGGCATAAACTATTTCCTGCAGATTCAGGCTACATACCATAAAATAAGCTGCACATTTCTCTGTCCTGCAAACTTTTACAGAAATTGATTCAAATTGTTGTCAATGGAGTGCAAAGTATTTTTAACCTTACTCCTCCCTGCAAATGATGGTCAAAAGAAGAGTCATGTTCACATTTGTAAAAAGATTTAGCATTCTGTATCACTTAAGCCTTCTAGTTACTTTAATTTGCTATGTCTTTTAGGAAAGGAAATCTGCCATCTTTATCTGGTCTGGCTTACTCCAGGCCCCAGAATAATGTGGTCGACTCTTAACTTCCGTCTGGGCAGTTAGGCTTGGTCATTAAAACTGTTGCTGGCCACTTGATGTATCCTGAATTTACGTAAGTACACATATTTCTGTTGAAAGGTAACAAATACACCCAAATGTTTAGAAAAAACTAAATAAAAACCGAAAGAACTGCGGGGATGCTGTAAGTCAGAAACAAAAACAGAAGTTGCTGGAAAAGCTCAGCAGGTCTGGCAGCATTTGTGAAGAGAAATCAATGTTAATGTTTCGGGTCCAGTTTCGGGTCAGAATTGGAAAAAAAAATCATGTTTTGTTCCTGACGTCATGTCCAACTCAATTGAAACTTGGAAAGAACAAACGAGTAGAACTAATTTAGTCGATCTTTCATCAAAAAATCAGCACGGAAACAATGACCTCCCTCTGTGCTGTATGATTTTATGGCAATGCTGAAGCCCAAAAGTACAGTATATACTAACATAAGACTGAACAGCACAGGAGCCCCCAGTGGCCTGGACTCCAATGCAAGAACATTTAAAAGAGGTAAACTTTACCAGCATTAACTGAAACAGTTTATTTTGTAACTGTTTACATATGCGTAAAACAGCTCAAATCATGAATGACAATGTGGACAGAGTCTTTGAACTCTGTCACATGAAAACTCTAAGACCAAAGGGTGACTGCTAAAGGTCACTGAACTTTCCAAGTTTTGGTGATTTGACCAATTTTAAATGCCATATTTCTTTGGGCAGTTCCCAGAGAATAATTGGATAGGGATTCAATGATATTTGCTGCATTATGACAGAATATTTCAATGCTCTTGGTTGTTGGCATCATTTTACAGCTGATATTTCCAGTCGTACAGGTTGTGACATCTTGACTTAATATTAAGATAGAATTTTTTGTGCAGTCATGTAGCTTCTTCAGTGTTGGGAAATAACAATAGAATAAAGAATTTCCCTTGTATGTTTTCTTTGGATTATTCCTTGTGAAGAAAATTGTGAGTCTACCACAACTCAAAGGAAATGTTGGTGTTATACATCAATAACACATATTAAATTAATGAAATTTATTCGATTCATAAAAAAACAGAATGGTGATCCCAATCATTTTGAAATCTTGCTCCAGTTTTAAAAGAAGAGCAGTCATTTACAAAACCCTTATGACAGATATCTAGATTTGGCACATGTGATTCTGCAGCTTATATCCATTCCATACAGACATCAATGCTTTCAGTATATTTTAATATATTGCTCAGAAGACTACAAGTAGAGGAAATGCTTAAAAGATATTCCCCTGTATAACTAAATGGTCGCAATATTGGCTACTGATCTATGCTGAACTCACAGACTTCAGTTTGAAAAAGTAACTGGGGTACTTCATCACCATTAGAATAACAGTTGGGTGAAGAATTAATGACTAGCAATCTTACTCCTGACAGCTATTCTGTCATGTCACTAAGGTTGCACTTGATGCTAAATATAAACTGGATGTAATAGTAGACTAGTAGACTGGACTAGTGTAGACTGGCTGTGATGCATCAATATCCATGGTCACACGTTAAGCATTGTAACTTAACTGGAGTTTCAAACAATAGCCAGTTCCTAAAATATTATCTCGTTATGAGACAGAAGAGTCAGGAAAGGATGAAGCTATAAGATGATGGAGTGGGGAAGGTGGATTAGTGAGAAGAGAAGTATAACAATGAAACTTGAATTTTCCCAATTCATTTTGGAGGTAAGCTTCAGGATGCTCTGTTAAATTTTGGATCATCAGTCCCTTGTTCTGTCGATAGTGCTTTCTCCAGTTTGATATATGTTATTGTGAGAATTTAGCTAAGAACCAAATACACACTAGAAAATTGTAAAAATGGCCATTTAATCCTACAACAGCAATTGAAAATTCTACTACTGAGGATTTATTTTTTTTTTCTTTAAAGTTACTCCTCAAAATGATTAGGTTCCAACATTAAAGGTGGATATCTACAAATTTATTAATCACATGATAATAAATACTACTGACAAGAATTGAACATATACTTAATCACAATGCTTACAATAAAGCCATGCAAGATTTGGCCTGGAAATTTAAAACATATTGCACTTCCAAGTGCAACGTGCTTAGTTGGTTAACTAAATTTGAATTCCAAAATATTTGTCCTAACATTAAGTTTTTATAATTGGTACATAAGAATTCACAGGTTTCGTATCGGTATCTTGTAATTTTCATTCAGCATTAATATTTTTCTTTTTTATCCATTTCACTGTTTGTGGGCATTATTGGCAAGGCTAGCATTTATTGCCCTTATTGCTCAGTGGCAGTTAAGGGTTAACTACATTGTTATGGATTTGGAGTCACATGTAAGCCAGACCAGGTAATGATGGCAGATTTCCTTCTCTAAAGGGTGTTTGTGAACCAAATGGGTATTTCCAGACTATTGGCAATGGTTTCATTCTTGTCATTAGACTCTTAATTCCAGATTTTTATTGATTTTAGACTCCACCATCTTCCATGGCAGGATTTGAACCCCTACCCAGAACGTTACCTGAGTCTCCGAATAGTAAAACAGTAATACCATGAGGCCTTTGTCTCCATATTCTCATGTCCTGTTCACTTATATCCATAACTTTCTGAATTTATCATATTAAATATGGGCTGAGATGCATGACAGGAATGGAGGGGGTCTCCCAATAATAGGTTTCACTTTGGTCCTACTAAATTTAAAGAGAGGAAGTTATTGGATTGAATGTTTGAAAGTCATGATGGTAAAACTGTCAGTGTTTTTAAAAATACATTCATGGGATGTCGGCATCAGGTTTGTAGTAATTTCCCCCTCTGAACTGACAGCAACATCTGAGGTCCTTAAAAACAAGAGTAAATGCAAAAGCTGCTGTCAGTGGTTCCAAATAAATTAGGTCATTTGCTTTGAAGCATGCAGCATTATTTAGCATTCAATATTTAGGTAATGAAACTATCTCCTACAAAATGTTACTTAGCCAAACTTGTGTCATCTCTGTTAAAATCAGAGTTTGGCAGATTGGGGCCAGGATGAAGGCACTTTCTTTACATGACCCAGAGTAAAGGGTTTTTAAATTGCTTTTATATCGATTTTAAATAAGTGTTTATTTACACAACTGATGTGAATAACGGATGCTATTTTACCTATCTTGTGCTTGCTTCTATTAAATTAAAGCTCCAGAGAGATAAAAAATACAGGCTGTCAATAAATTGTCGCCTATGCAGCAATATTGCAGATCATTGAAAATATAGTCCAGACTTGTCAGGATGCCCTTTACTTTCCTGGCATCTACAATGACAAAGCATTATTAAAGGTAGATTTAAAACTTTCAATGACCACAAATTGTTGTGGGCCATTATGCTTACTAAACATGCTCTAAACATTTTTTTACGGCCCCTTGTCAACTGAAGTAAGGGGAAAAGTAATCAATCCCATTGTTCGGCAGAGGTTGATTTCCGTTCAAAGAATCTGTCTAATTCTCAACAGAAGTGCACTAAAATATTACAATTCTCATTGATGAATGGTGTTTAAAATAACGTCAGAAGATTGATTTCCCTTCTCAAACAAAAACAAAAGCTTTGCTTTGAAATTGTAGAATCACAATTGATGCATGCATCCATTGACATTCACACCCATAATTCAAAGTACAAGCTAATGCTTTTCTCATTGCTGGATTTGAATAAAGCACAATCTCTGAAAGATTAAAACTGCTTCATTATACACAGCAAAATGCTAATAAACAATTTAAGTGCTTCAAACTGCATTCAGCAGGAAAAAAAAGCTCTCTCTGGCTAAAAATAGAAAATAAGAATACTTGTGTCATGTAATAGTCTCAGCTACCTTTAATCAAGCCTGTTTTTAGTTTAATTAATAGTCATTTCTACACAGACAATACCCCCTTTACAGTGAAACATCTTTACATTTGTTACATGTTTGTTTTACTTATGCAATAACATAGAGAGAAAAAGAAATGGTCTTCAGGATGAGGCATTTAGTATAGATGGTTGACAAAATTGCATCTTGTATCCAGGCTGTAATTAGGCAAACAAAACCAACCAGGATATGCACAAGATAGATTTCTTCAGCTAAACTGTCCGACAAACATTTGCCTTCCAAGCTTTATGAACTCAGAGACTCCAGTAACTGCTGCATTATCAGCTTTTAGAAGTAGCTTCCTTTATGGGAATTTACTCCTCACTGTTTGTTTCTGCTGCACCTTTTAGTAAGTGACTTGGTTAATGCAGGTGTATTTCAGGCATTAGTGAGATAATTGACACTTCTAATCAAAGATGACATGTCACAAATACCAATTCAAAGTCTGTCCTTTTGACAACAATATGACTTTATTCAAATGTTGAGTTGCAATAACACACACAAGTAAATAGTCTGATTGGATGCATTAATATTGGAAGTAAATGTATCACACATTAGTTCAAGAGCAATTTATGATAGCTGGATTTTGGGTTAAATAAAGCAGTTTTGCTTCTTGAAATTTTGCTGCAAGTTCTCCTTGTTGTTTATAAGCATTCTCTGCAGCCTGAAACAATTGGGGTGTCACCAAACTGAGCACTGTACGGACCGCATCAGAAGAAGACATCTGCAATCAAGTAATGTCTGAAAAAATCTTTTCCTGATTTGAGATATGGATTATAAAAGAGGCTCCATTCATACATCCTTCTAAAGCTCTTAGACCATAAAGTATCAAAGCAGAATTTGGCCATGTAGCCCATCAAGTCTTATGCAGTGACTACAATAAATGAGCTGGTAATGCAAGCTCCAGTTCACAGATACATCTTGAGACCAATGTTTAGGTGCAGATCTAGTTAATCAGCTGAGTTGCAGCTCAAAATAAATCTGAAACTTTATTGCTGGAACAGCTCAGCAGGTCAGACAGCATCTAGGGAAAAGGAGATTCGACGTTTCGGGCACATGCCCTTCCTCAATCAACAAGCCAATGTGCTTTCCACAAAAATGGCTTCCAAACTTTTGTATTATCATCAGTCACAGATTAAGACCTCTATATATTCATTTCATTGTTTAAAAAATGTTCCCTGCTCTCCAGTGAGAAATTTCTCTCATTTTTCTCCTAAATGGCCTTCTTTCATGTCAAAATGCTTGTACTTTCATGTTTTTATCTTCCTTTTTCTCTTAACGACAGTGAAAGATGCTGAGCTGCAATTTCAATTAAGATGAGCAGTCTTTAGTCACTCTCTCAACCATTCTTTTTCATGCTTGTCCATATGGCAACTGTTGACAGGCTTATATGAACAAGCAGCATCCACTGATTCTGGCCTTCATGATAATTTTGACATGATTTTTTGACTTGAATTATTTCTCCTCACACCATTAATTAAAAGTAGGACATTCTTCTTTCGATGGTTTTGCACAGTACTGGGAGTCAAATTACCTCACTAGTTTTCATTTTCTCCAAAAGATGAATTGGCATAGAAAGTTAGCTCCAGCAGTGGTTTATATCGTATCAGCTCACATTATAAACAGGGCTAGATATTCAGTTCCATTGCAGTAAAAAATGTCTAGCTCATTCTCTTTCTCCAACATGCGCCCCAGTCTGCACTGTTTCCATCCTACACTCTCCTGACTCTCCATACTCTTTCCACTCTCCATTCTCCATACTCTCCCTGACCAACAATCATCCCACTACCCACATCCCCCATCTCACTGACTCCACACTTTCCCACCCCATACTCCCTACTCTTCATATTTCCCCCACTGCCCTCACTCAAATACCTTTCCCCTCCCACATCCCATCCTTTCACTTTGACCCCACACTCTCCCCACTTTTCACTCTCCCCACCCCAAAAGCTGCCTGAGCTTTCCCTAAACCCACAGTCTCCTTGACCCATATCTTCCATTCCCTTCTCTCCCCAACCACATTCTCCCTATTCCCCACTCTTGCTGACCCCAAACTCGCTCTGACCTCACATTCTCCCATTTCTTTACTGTCCCTGACCCCACAATCTCCCTGACTCCACATTCTCCCCACTCTGCCCTCTCCCTCACCCCACACTGTCCCTCACCCTCCATTCTCCACATTCCCTCCTGTTCCTGACCTCACACACTCCCAATTCCCCACTCTCCTGGCCACAGACCCTCTTCACTCCACATCTAAGCACTTGTAACAAATCATCATCTGAAGTGCACTCAGCCTGATTATAACATGATGTTGCCTCAATTTTGACATTACATAAAACATTATGATCTACATCTAACAGAGAAAGATCCATTAATGTATCCAGCCTGTGCCACACACATGTCCTTGGCAATCCCAATGCATCCACCATGTTCCCTTTAAAATGTAACTATTTGCTGTAACCTGCAATGTTCCGATGGTACAGGCTGTATGTGGTGCCTTTCACATTGCTGTGTCCCTGTGCAGAGCTGAGAAGTAGTGTCACACCCATGTCATCAGGAGATTCATGCAAGCCAGACTCTCCCTGCACGACTTCAACAATAAGATATCTACTACAGCAGTAATGGAGATTGGCTTAAAGTGCTTCTGAGTGCTGCCCAGAAGCTTCCAGTCATCAAAATTCACTCCACTTGCAAAATTAAGGTTTTCTGAGCCTTTAAATGCCTTGCTGCCCGTCTCATCCAGCCCCTCCTGTCGAAAAGACCTACTGTCTTCTTCTAGATCTTCCATGGAAACGCTTACTTTCCTCTCTTGGCATAAACAATTGGACAAAGAAAGGGGTAGGGGTGCAAGATCCAGTCATCAAGGATTCCAACTCACTTTCCTTCTTTACCTGCTAGAATTTTAGATTTATCATTCAAATAGAAAAACAAAACTGGTCCAAATACCTGAATTTGTCAGTTGACTGTTTTGACCAGTTATCCTGGATCGATCGATTATGTAGTGTGAATGGTACATTTTTCATTTTTTTCACATTGTATATTTAAAATATTGTGACTTGCTGATCCAGAGTTTAGCCTCCATCAGATGAATATTTGTAAAAAAAACAAGCAAGTTTAAAGAGATGACCCTTACAATCTTATTCATCATACAATTATACATTGCCAACATTTACATCATCTCCCAATTTCGATTTGAGGGAAAATATGCATTTCGTTAGACCATAGCTCAGATTGTATACCAAGATCAGTTTATAGAATATGAACTAGTGCTCAACATATTTACATTAATTAAAATGTTGTACCAATCTGCACAATGTCTGAAAAACGGTCTCCTAACCACTCAGACTAATCACACAGACACATGTCAACTGTGGCAAAGCTTACACAATATAACAAGCTACAAATAAAAGTTTAGTAGAATTGCTGACAACAATGCATCCCTCCCCAATGAGCTCAATGCATTCTTTGTGCATTTTGAACAGACAGTCAGTGAAATGATGTCATTTGCCCCAACAGCCTCGGATGCAGCTGTACCCACAGTCACCACTGCAGATGTCAGATTCTTGAGGGTGAGCCCATGGAAAGCTCCTGGCTGAGATGAAGTCTCCAGTCATGCACCCAAATCTTGCACAGACCATCTGGCGCTGGTATTCACAGACATCGTTAACCTTTCCTCACTAAGCTGTGAGGTTCCCACCAGGTTCAAGAAGGCCACAATTGTCCTAGAGCCAAAGAAAAATCAGACAACATGCCTTAATGACTACCATCCGGTGGCTCTGATATCCATAATTATGAAGTGCTACAAGAGGTTAGTTATGGCATACATCAACTCCAGCCTGCAAGATTGCCTTGACCGCTCCAAGTCGCCTACTGTCACAGGGATGGCATGGTGGCTCAGTGGTTACTGTCCCAGATTCAATTCCACTCTCAGGAGACTGCGTGGAGTTTGAATATTGTCCTTATGTTTGGGGTGGGTTTCTTTCGGGTGCTCTGGTCTCCTCGCACGGTCAAAATGTGTGCAGATTAGGTGAATTGGCTTTGGGAAATGCAGTGTTACAGGAATAGATTTGGGAGTTGCATCTGGGTGAACTGCTGTTCGGAGGGTCAGTGTGGACTTGCTGAATGGAATAACCTGGTTACACGCGATATGGATTTTATGATTCTTTTATGATTCAATGACAATAGGTCTGTGGTAGACATCATCTCCCTGGCCCTACACTCATTCCTGGAACATCTGGATAGCAAGGGCACCTACATCAGACTCCCATTTATTGACTTTAGCTCTGCCTTCAACACTTTTAATTGCAACAAGACTGATTTGCAAACTCTGAGACCTAGGACACTGGTCACCCCTCTGCAACTGGAGACTTGACTTCTTGACCCCAGACAACAATTAATAAGGATAAGCTATAACACCTTCTCCATAATAATCTTCAACACCAGTGCCCCACAAGTCTGCATACTCATCCCTTTACTATATTCCTTATATACTCACAAATGTGTGGCCAAATTCAACTCTAATTCCATTTACAGATTTGCTGATGACGCCACTGTAGGGGGTCGGATCTCAAACAGTGATGGGCTGGAGTACAGGAAAGAGATAGGCAGCTTATTGGCATGGTGTGAAGTCACCAATCTCTCCCCGAAAGTGATCAAAATGAAGGAGCTGGCCATTGAATTCAGGAAGTGACATGGAGGACATGCCCCATCTGTATCAATAGTATTGCAGTGGAGGTGATCAAGAGATTCAAGTTCTTAGGAGTAAATATCATCAATGATCTATCCTGATCCACATTGATGCTACAGTGAAGAGAGCACACCACCACCTCTACTTCCTCAGAAAGCTAAGGAAATTCAGCCTGTCCACAATGACTCTGACCTAGCTTTATAGATACCATAGAAAGCATCCTATCCAGATGCATCACAGCTTGGCATGGCAACTGCTCGGCCCAAGACTACAACAAATTACAAAAAGTTGTGAACGCAGCTTAATCCATCATGAAAACCAACCTCCCTTCCATTGACTCTGTCTGTACTTCTCACTGCCTCAGGGAAGCAGCCAATAGAATCAAAGAACCCTTTCACCCTGGTTATAGTGTATTCCACCTTCTTCCATCGGGCAGAAAATACAAAAGTTTGAAAACGCGTACCAACAGATTTAAGATTGGCTTCTTCCCCGCTGCTATCAGACTTCGGAATAGACCTCTCATATATTAAAGTTGATCTTTCTCTGCACTTTCTGTCTAGCTGTAACACTATAGTCTCCATTCTGTTCTATTTTCCTGATGTATCTATGTAAGGTACGATTTGTCTGGTGAGCACACAAAACAATACTTTTCACTGTAACTCAGTGCATGTGAGGATAATAAATTAAATCAAATTCTCAAACATGGTCATTAGCACCCACGTAGTTCAGCTACCAGAGTTTTCAGACTGTGCTCAACCATGCTGTTGGCTTCAGAATGGCTTTTCACGGACTAATTTAGCCAAAATAGAGAATTGTGTGATTGTTCAGTAGACAATGACACCATTCACTTCATATAGTCGAGAAGGAGACATACAGCCCATCTTGAATGAACTTGATTGACTTCAGTGGTATGTTCATTAATACCAGTATGTGGGTTGTCGTCTGCCTCTATGACTGATATTGGGTATTAGTTGGCTGTCTGGGATTCTCAGTAAATACTCCTACTGGTGCAATCTGTCTCAACATAGCAGGGTTTTAAGATGAGGATGGCTCATGGCAGGGAGCTGATGTCTCTAAGCAGATAAGGCACATGTATTCAATGAAAGTATCAAGCATGCATTGTGAAGGCTTGTGGCACAGTGATGGTGTCTCTACCTCAGAGCCAGAAGGTCATAACGTATCTGAACCGGTTGATTAAGAATATCTGCTGTCAGTAGTCAATCGTAATGTCAGTAAATTTCCAAAGAGCATTTCTGCAACTGCTCAAAATACAAATTTCAATAATTCACATCTAATTCAACAGCTTGTTACCCCCTTGACAGATCTGAAGCCAAGATAGTGTTGTTCATCTTTTGGCTGGTGCTATTAGCAAATTTAAGAGGCATCTAGAGGAAGAAATCAAAAAGAATGAGGCAATTTCATTAAAATGCGATACTCCCAAATAGAAACGAATGAACTTTAGCAAGCATTTCTAAAGGAGGAAAATATAGACTAGTAGACTCACAGTGCCTCATGGCAGCAATTTGTTTTACTAGTATATATGATTGCATGCTCATTTATTCTGCTGTAACAGGGATTGATTATTTGCTCTACACTGGTAAATCAATTTTCTGTAAAACTGCAAAGTTTAAATCACTCAATTTGAATGATATTGGCCAGTTTGTTATTCCCTCCATTGTATTCTGTCAGTTGTTGAAAAGCTGAAAAAAAATACAATGTTTAAGGTTTGCAAAGATTACTCAAAAGGAATTTCTTGCTCTTTGGTGAGAGAAATGTATCATTGGGCTATTAATACAGCATTTTATGCAGAAGCCATGGTAATTTACCAGCTACAGTAAGATAGAGCCTTCAAATGGAACGCAAGCAGCAATAATGCAAATTAACATCTAAATAATTGGAAATGACCTAGTTAGCATTTGTTAATGACTATGACTTATTTTCATCTGACAGTAATAAATGCTGGAAAACATTATGCAAAACACACAAGGTATCTATCCGGCAATGTGATCTGCATGTTTGGCGAACAGAATTTATTTTGAAAAGGTGGTAATATGAAATTACTCTGGGTGAAACTGTATCTGGTTGTACTTGTCAAGAGGATTGAAAAAGGTAACTTCTGTTAAAAAAACTGACATAGCTTAAATCCATAGTTTAACATTCAACGAGGAGGAGGTTCAGATTAAAACTCCAGGCTGCTGGCAACCAGCCCTCAACTGCCTTTCTGATTGCCTATGCTTCAGATCCTGCCTTCCCTTCACAATGCGTCATGTCTGGAAACAACACAAGAATCCAGAGGTTGCAGGTACTAACTTAATGTTGCAATGAGGCTGACAGAGCAGTTTACCATGATGCTCTCACCATCAGTCTGTTCAGAGGTGATCCAATACCCAGGTTCCCGTTCCACTGTTTTTACCTTCAGCAGCATCTGGGATGTTACCTAATACCTAATCTTGTGGAGGCAATATTGGGGAAGGGGTGGTGGGTAACCAACACCAATCATTCAGAGCTGCTTGAGTTCAATTAAAGGGATTTTCCAGTCAGATTATAGGGTCCTGCAGGCGGTGGGGCCTTTTTAGATGACTGCAGGCAATCTCCTGATTGTAATTTGGGGAGGGAGGGTGCTGGGGAGCAACATCTAGATGTTTGGGTGTTGGAGCTGCCACAGACCACTATGTAAGAGGATCCCACCTTCTACCACACCATTTAAATAGTTCCCCTCCTCACCAACATCCCACAGTGGTGGCATGGCTGCAAAGCCTTTTTGTTAACTTGAAGTTTAAAACCTTTGGAGTGGCAAGTTTAGATTAGATTAGATTAGATTAGATTAGATTACAGTGTGGAAACAGGCCCTTCGGCCCAACAAGTCCACACCGACCCGCCGAAGCGAAACCAACCCATACCCCTACATTTACCCCTTACCTAACACTACGGGCAATTTAGTATGGCCAATTCACCTGACCCTGCACATCTTTGTGATGTGGGAGGAAACCGGAGCACCCGGAGGAAACCCACGCAGACACGGGGAGAACGTGCAAACTCCACACAGTCAGTCGCCTGAGGCGGGAATTGAACCCGGGTCTCTGGCGCTGTGAGGCAGCAGTGCTAACCACTGTGCCACCGTGCCGGCCACATTGTTGCCCCAATTTCAAAGCACTCTCTCACTTCCAACATAATCTGCTGTTGTTGCTTTCCAGTCTGATGTCTCTGCTGAGGCGTCCCACTTTACGAGGGTCCATGCTGCCCTCAGTTCAATGCCAAGCAGTCCTCAAAAGGGTGCCCTCCCCAACAAAGCCATGACATGTGACTGATTCCCTCCCAGAGGGAATATTGAATACAGTCGGTTCAGCTATAACACGTTTCTTCCCTGTGAATTGGCTATAATGCGATTGAATAATTTAGACTATTATTTGTAGAACATTCTTTATCTGTATAGGCTATAATGTGATTCTGGTCCCATTGTTTTAAATGGTGCTGTTACAATGTGATTTTCTTATATCTTGGGATTGCACAAGAACTGAACTATGGTGTTATGGAAGAACAGACCTTTACTTCTTGTGGCTGGAGAGAAAATCCAACCTTGGATTTTGTTAGTGTAGATTCAGTATTGGCCATTCATTTTTTTGAATTGATTTGCCAGCTTCAATGTGATCCATCGTATGTGATCAATATCCAGTAGAGGATGAAATGATGTGAGCTCCAGACAAAGGAATTAGACAGGCATGTAAGTTCTTCATTTGGACACTGGTGAATACCAGAGCATGTGAAAAGTTCAGTACAGAAACATGGAGGATTAAAGAAGCCTTCTTCCATTTTGCCAATGACCTTGAATGGTTACAGGTTTTCTCAAGACATGTTTGCTGCTGAGCCATTTGAATTTGGTAAAAAGTATTGGGTATCACTGGAGGTGAAGGGGAAAATTTTGTCTCATCTATGATTTGGATACAGAAAAGAATAGTTTATAAAATGTAGCAATCACACTTATCATGAGCCTATGGCCTAGCTATCTTGCAAAAGCTAAAACAGAAATGTTTAACCCTATTCAGCTAATGAAAACATACCCTCCAGGATCCTGTATTCTTCTTCTATTATCGCCACTCAAATGCAACAACATCCTTTTGAAGGCAATGAGGTCTTTCTTTAAATATGCAGACTCCAGTGATTCGCTGGCAATCATCTTTAATTCTTCTCTGGCCACAGGAGAAATGTCAGCGGACTAAAGGTCAGCCACTATGCTATTGTTGTAATAAACAGGAGCAAGGGAACTATCGGCCTATCAATCTAAACTTGGTGGTGGGGAAATTATTGGATGCAATTCTGAAGAACAGAACAAATCTGCACTTGAAGAGACAGGGCTTAATCAACAACAGTCAGTGTGTTTTTTTCTAAGGAGAAGTCTGACCAAGTCGATTGAATGTTTCCTGTGTGCAGTGGGGTTCCACAGGGATCAATGTTGGGGCTCTTACTGTTTAAGGCATATATAAACAACTTAGGCTTTGATTTAGGAGGGCTGATTAATAAATTTACAGATGATATGAAAACTGTTTTGGTGAGGAGGGGAGCCTTAGATTACAGAAATATATAGTTGTGCACGATAGAATGGCTGGTCAGTGCAAATGGAATTCAATCTGGATAATTACGGGATAATGCACTTGGGCAGGACAAACCATGCAAAGGAACACATGATGGACAGTTTGAGCCTGAGAAGCACTGTGGATCAGAGGGAGCTTGGTGTGTCCGTATCCTGGTTCCTTAAGGTATTAGGACAGGTGAATAATGTGGTTAAGAAGGTATATGGTATACTTGCCTTAATTAGCTGAGGCACAGAGTTTAAGAGCAGTGAGATAATGCTGAAACTATATAAAACATTGGAGCAGCCACAGCTAGAGTATTGTTTGCAGTTCTAGACTTCACACTGTGGGAGGGATGTGATTGCACTGGAGATGATACAAAGGAGATTTAGCAGGATATTGCCTGGGCTGGAAAGTTTTTAGCTTTAATGAAATTGGATGAGATTGTTTTCCTTTGAATAAAGGAGACTGAGAGAAGTAATAATTGAGATGTTTTAAATTATCAGGAGGGCCTTGACAGGAAGGACAGGAAGAATTTTTTCCCCTTGATGTAGGAATCAATGGCCAGGGACATTGATTTAAGGTAAGGGGCAGGAGGTGTGAAGGAGACATGAGGAAAAATTCTTTTCACCCAGAGGCTGTTGGGAATCTAGAACTCACTGCCTCTAAGGATGGTAGAGGTAGAAATCCTCATAACATTTAAGAACTATTTAGATTGCATTTGTAATGCCAAAGCATTCAAGGTTACAGGCCAAGTAATGGAAAATAGGATTAGAATAGCTATGTAGCTGTTTTGTCTGGCACAGACTTAATGGGCTGAAAGGTCTTTTTATTTGCTGTATATCTCTATGACTCTATGCTGGGCATACTTATTAAGTTGGTGCCCAATGTGTTCATATTACAGCTTTCAGGAAACTGTTTATTTCAGCACTCTAATTCAATTTACAACAACTATACATTTGAAAAGTCATTTTTTTAAAAAGGATTTTTGCTATACCTAACACCTCTCAGAGGCATTTTCCACAGTACAGATATTTAGCCTGGTTACAACTCTCTTGAATTGGGTTTTATTGAGAAATCTTAAAACTTACTGCAACAAATGGTGTGATGCAACTGTAGTGAAACCTTTATTAAAAATGTGAAGGGGCCCTGGATGTAAGATATTATGCAACTTGCAGCAATCTAACTATGATGGGTCTGGAAAGGAGTCCTGACTCCCCATAAGGCTTTTGACCTTAGTTGATCGGGTTCTGGAGAAACAGTGTCAAACAAGCTCCCCTTGCATGACCCTCTCTGATTTAATATTGTGATTTGGTTGTAAGTCTATTGCAAACTGCTTCATAAACTGGAGATTCAGTTTTCTACACATGCCTGGAGATCTTAAAAGCATCAATGTTTAAATTGAGCTTTGATCCCTTTCACTGTAGTCACAAAATGAATCACAAACCATTGTAAAGCATTTTCTGAGGTTCTGGAGTGGGTATTGCATGGGGTGCAAACAGGGTGTTAGTGTTCCCAAAACTTCATTGTTTCACTGGTTCATGCTGCAGTAGCTTCCCTTTTTGCATCATTCCAGAAATAGGTGTTTAGAATCTCTGTCTGCTTCAGATGGAAAATCATGTTTCCTGGTCTAATAAAGGTTGTGTGCTCACACCATTCTTATACACCAGCCAGTTTGAATACTTGCAATTGGCAACAGCCAGAGGTGAGCAATTACAAGAGTTGAAAATGTGTTGCTGGAAAAGCGCAGCAGGTCAGGCAGCATCCAAGAAGCAGGAGAATTGACTTTTCGGGCTGAAGAAGGGCTCATGCCCGAAACGTCAATTCTCCTGCTCCTTGGATACTGCTTGACCTGCTGTGCTTTTCCAGCAACACATTTGCAGCTCTGATCTCCAGCATCTGCAGTCTTCACTTTCTCTTCCAACTACAAGAGTTGCAAAAGATCATAATCCAGGGTTGGTCTGCCAGTATTAAAGAAATACCTGAAAAGGTTTGTTCACTTCAGCTATGCAGAAGCAGATTTGGTTTACAATGACAAGTCATTTTCAAGGGCAAAAAAGTCCTCAAACCAGAAGCACAATGCCAAGTTATCATGATCCAAAACACATGTATATTGAATGCAGAAGACAGAGAACACAAGTCAATGCACTGACAGAATGGTGCTAACAGTGTGAGCGTGGTTTCCACACCAATTCAAATTAACATGAAGGACTCTCCTTCTCAATCACTCCCTTTGCTTAAGGCATGGTAATACTCTCTAATGAGACAGCAGCACTACGGTCCAATAGGATTTTGATGACTTTATCTTTAAATGGGGAATGACTCATATCACATGGTCATCACTGCACCCACAGTGGTCAAACAGTCCAGCAAAACATATGGTACATATTATCCAGTCAATGATCATTATGTTTTGAATAACAAAGAAGAATTTTATGTTGTATTGCTGCATTTTCATGGAATATAAATGGAGAAAGTATTACTTTCGCGAGCACAATAGTAATACTATCTCCATTCGTATTTCACGAAAATGCAGCAATGTAACAAAAATTTACAAAAGATTTAAAAGGGACCAGAGGGGCAACTTTTTCACACAGAAGGTGATTTGTGTGTGGAATGTACCATCAGAGGAAGTGGCAAATGCAGGTACTTTTACAACATTTAATAGACATTTGGATAGGTACATGAATAGAAAGATTCAGAACATAGAACATAGAACATTATAGGCCCTCGATGTTGGGCCGACCTGTAAAACCAATCTGAAGCTTATCTATCCTACACTATTCCATTTTCATCCATATGTTTATCCAATGACCATTTAAATGCCCTTAAATTTGGCGCGTCTCCGACCTTTGCAGGCAGTGCGTTCCATGCCCCTACTACTCTCTGAGTGAAGAAACTACCTTTGACATCTGTCCTATATCTATCATCCCTCACTTTAAAGCTATGTCCCCTCATGCTAGCCATCACGATTCAAGGTAAAAGGCTCTCATTGTCCACCCTATCAAACCCTATGATTATTTTACTGTCTCAATTAAATCAATCCTAAACCTTCTCTCTAACAAAAACAGCCTCAAGTCCATCAGCCTTTCCTGATAAGATCTTCCTTTCATACCAGGGCAACATCCTAGTAAATCTCCTTTGAACCCTTTCCAAAGCTTCCACATCCTTTCTATAATGCAGTGACCAGAACTGTTTGCAATACTCCAAGTGCAGCTGTAACAGAGTTTTGTACAGCTGCAGCATGACCTCATGGCTCTGAAATTCAATCCCTCTACCAATAAAAACTAACACACCATATGCCTTCTTAACAACCGTATTAACCTGGCTGGCAACTTTCAGGGATCTATTACATGGAAACTGAATTATCTCTCTGCTCATCTACACTACCAAGAATCTTACCATTACCCTAACACTCTGTATTCCTATTGCTCCTTCCAAAGTGAATCACCTCACATGTTTCCACATTAAACTGCATTGGCCATCTCTCAGCCCAGCTCTGCAGCTTATCTATGTCCCTCTGTAACCTGCAATATCCTTCAGCGCTATCCACAACTCCACTGACCTTAGTGTCATCCATGCTTAGAGGGATATGGACCAAAAACAGGCAAGTGAGACTGTTTAGTTTGGAAAATTTGATCAGAATGGACTAGTTGGACTGAAGGATCTGTTTCTATGCTTTATGACTCTATGACTCTCCATGCTCAAAGGCGAGTGCAAACAATCAGCAGCCTACTGAGAGACAGAAGAGAATGAAAGAGATATATGATGAGTGACAAATGGAGAACTATCAAAACTGTACACTGGGTAGAAGGTGTGAGTTAGAAATACAAATACAAATACAAATACCTGGATACCAGCAAACGTTTCTAAAATGTGTAAGCAGCCCAGAACATACTAAGTCCTTCTTGACCATGGTCCTCCATTTCAAAGAAATAAAAGCCAGCTCAATGTATTATATACCATCATGCATGAGGAGAGTTGGGAAGAACACTTTAACAATGGTAATGGTTTTGAGGTGATGTTCAATGACAGCAACTAGATGCAAGACAACCAAGTTGTCAAGTGAGTGCAATCGAGAACTGCTCAAAGTCAATCATTAGATCAGGATGATTTGTCAAACCTCTGAAGTATTACACTAAAGTTTCAGATGTTAATCTTATTTTGTCTGTTTCATAATTATTGAATTGACAACATGTGTCTATGTACAACCACATATATATGTTTAGGATCATTATTTTTCTTTGAACGAAAGGGGATACTAAGTTAAGTTTCATTGTCAGTATATTAATATTCCTTTCAGAGAAACAGTACTACAGTATAACTTTAAGAAACATGCTCATGATATCTTCATTCTATCATGGCATGTAATCTGATGGTATGAAACTCTCATACTCCACCCTGTCAGGCATCATTTGAAACATGTTATTGCATTTGCTCATTTGCAATCTAATGTTTGCATAATCATTAGCTATATTAAACATCTGTTGGATTCTTCAATCTCATGATATCAATCTGAGATGCAGTTTCTTATGTTATGAGGGATTGCCCCATCAGTAAAAAATATCCTGCTGGTGTCAATCTCAGACCAGCAGATTTCCCATCATCCCCACTCTCGGATCTGGAAACAGCATTCCAGAAAGAAACGCTTCAATGATTTTGTTAAGTAATTGTAAGCAGACTAAATCTTCGGCAATGTTTTCAACATCAGTGACATATTACAGCCAAATAACAATTGTTTTCAGTGATAGGAGGGGCAACTGCACCAACCTTTTTGAAAATGTTAAGGGTTTAATTCAATTTTAATTTTTAAAAAGCATTGCTACATCCAAGGTTCGAGGGTGATGAGGGTGAACATAGAGGTCAGGAATATATTCTCACCTGTGAATGACAGGATAAGTGCCTTGTGATGGTTAGAAAAGTTAAAGTACCAACGTTAAAATCAAGGCAACATTGAGCTATTTTGCTTAATGGACGGGGATTTGATGACTTCAGATACATTCATAACGTAAATGAAGCCAAAAGGCAGAATATGTCTGTAAGATGGTAGCACACTTCGCCACTGTGATACATATTTTTTATCAGGAATGTAAAAGACAATGCGTTTGGACTCTTTTCTTCAATGCAATACCATACGAACTGTATAAAAGGTTGCTAAAATATTCACATTCTAGTGAGATAGCACATTTTAAGCATATTAAATCTTTGAATACCATGTCTATGTGTTATATTTGCAATCATTTGTATGTTTTTGTTATATTTTTCTACCAATGGGAAGAGCTTGAAAAAAGCTAAGGTTCCATCAGAATGAATCTTCACTCACTATTAGAACGTGAGCTTCCATTTTCCATGAGAAAAATTAAATGACTACAACAGCAAGCAATTGCAGTTTAATTTCTATTTTGTCTGTGTAACAAGAGAGAATGTAGCCCGGAGCAGGAGTCTCAGTGTCACCACAAATTTGTTCACACTGTCATTACTGAAATGGAAATTTGCAAGACTCAGAGAATGCTATCATCTATATACTAAGGAAGGATATTGATGAATGACACTAATTAGGTATAATTTACATATGTGGGTTAGGTTAATTATGAATTAGACCTTTCGATGCAGTAACTGACCTAACTTCTTAAACAAATTTTCAGCTCTCCATTAATGCTAATTTATTAAAAGAAAGTAAACTTCTGCATGTCACTTTGTCAAACCAGAAGAATCTTTTTACATGCCTATAGTACAAAGTACCATTGTATTGCTACCATTTGCTGAATTTTAACCAACTGTCTGAGCTGATTTTTGCTTATTGTTTACTGATTTTACAGGCCAGTATTTTTCTCCTTGTCCACTTCTAAGAGTTTTTGTTGATTTGCAATTCCACCATACCAGCTACCTTAAGTACTGATTATTTATGCTATTTGATGTGCTTCTGTTAGTTTTTGATATGTAACCTCAGGTAACATATCAAAAACGAACAGAAGTATAAACCTCAGGCTGTATGCATGAGTCTGATATGGTCTCATGCCTGATGAAGGGCTTTTGCCTGAAATGTCGACTTTCCTGCTTCTCGGATGCTGCTTGACTTGCTGTGCTTTTCCAGCACTACTCTAATCTAGACTCTGATTTCCAGCATCTGCAATCCTCACTTTTGCGTAGCTTTCTTTTTGGAATCTAGTCAAAGATGGTCTTTGGGTTAAAGAGAAAAAATGAACTTGTCCTGAATTTGTGGGCAATATCTCTCAGGGTCAACATGGATGAAGTATAGAAAAATATCATGGATAGATCTTTGGCATCTCCAAGATCATGATTTAGAGAGAAAGGTTAAGCAATTATTATACACAGGGTAAGTTTAGATATAATGTGGAGGACGCGGTGTTGGACTGATGTAGACAAAGTTAAATATCACACAACACCAGGTCATAGCCCAACATATTTATTTGGAATTACAAACTTTTGGACCACTGCTCCTTCATTAAGAAGGAGCCTGATGAAGGAGCAGCACTCTGAAAGCTAGTGCTTCCAAATAAACTTGATGGACTACAACCTGGTGTTATGTAAATTTTAATTAGGTTTAGGTAGGTTGAAGTGAGAATACACAGCTGAATAGAAGGGGAATAACACAGGAGAGGCAGTCAGGATGAATGGGATAGCTGCAGAAAGGTCAAGGTGGAAAAAGAGGCATAATACATAAAGGCATAAAAGAGCCATAGAGAATACCAATTATCACTTTGGCAAATAATGTTGTGAAAAGGTATCTGGCAGGACAGTAACAGAAGTTGTAAGAAAGATGAGCACAGAGCGTGGATGCGATTATACATCGGAGGACCTTGGGAAGAAAGGGCAAAAATTGAAGATGTGTCATGAATGGCAATAAGGGGATGAGTGATGGTGGCAGTTTTGGAAAAGGAGAATGTTCTTGAGGAAAATAACCCACTAAATATGTTAACCAACCCACTGGAAATGTGAAGGATCACCCAACCACATGATGGTTTGTAATTGATTACATAAAGAATTTCATGTAATTACATAATTACATAATGACCAATGATATGACTTCTATGTGTTTCCCTAGCATTTCTTCCATCTTGTGCTTACTCATCTTATTTTCCATATTAACTGGACACATATATTGTGAATGAATTATTTACAGAATAGCATCGAATGGAACAAAAATAAGGTTTATATATCTGCATTTTGAGATGAGTGGGATATCTTTTCTTCTATTAATTTGATTTCTTTTCTGATCCCACTTACTTTTTTGGAGCTTGTGTATCTCATGCTCTGATACTGACATGCTTTTGCACAATCATAATAGGAGACTTCTCTTTAATTGACCATATTAATTTAAAACTATAGCAAGGATTATGTAGGTCCCTAATAGGTTTTCTATAGCCACATTATAAAGGATACCGGACCAATTTCAAAGTCAATGAGCCAACTAATGAAGAAATTGATGAGAATAATATGCCACCTGAGAAACACTGGTTTTGAGGCTCAATTGGAAAATCTATCCTAACATGTTTAATTTAGTCTGTCACGAAATTCATCTTATCCAGTCAATCTTGGAAAGAAAATCTTTAGATATGTATCTAAATTTGCAAAGGAAATCAATCAGAACTCTAGCTATAACCAATATCCTACATTTCTATTCCTAAACTATAATATGGTCTCTTAAAATAGGCAATGTGATCCTATACAGTATTTGATAATCTTACATTGTGCTTATTTACTTAATCGCTGATTCTGTTCCCAATCACAAATACATCTGGCTTTGTCTAAAAGATTTAATTATTCTAATTATCTCTACCAAGTATTTGTCCTCTGTATCCAAAAGTCCATCAGGAAAATATGTTCCAATCACTGGTTTTGTTTCAAGCTTATTAATTTTAAACCTGTGACTTTAAGTACTATTCTCACTTAGGTAGTTTCCTTACCATAAAACATCACTGCCAATATGATATGCTTTGAGTATTTCCCTATATGTTAGCCCATGTAACACTTGTGAAGAAAACTGAATTCTTGTTGAGACAGATGCCTTGACATTTACTAACAAAACTAACTGTGTACAACTATATAATATCTCAGAATTATATATAGAGTCATAGACACCTACAACATAGAAAAAGGTCCTTTGATCCAAAGCATTCACACCAACTATTCTAATTCCGATTTTCCAGCACTTGGCCCATAGCCTTGTATGCCGGGTATATGAATAGGAAGGGATCGGAGGGATATGGGCCGGGTGCTGGCAGGTGGGACTAGATTGGGTTGGGATATCTGATCGGCATGGATGGGTTGGACCAAATGGTCTGTTTCTATGCTGTACATCTCTATGACTTCTTAAATGTTTTGAGGGTTTCTGCTTCAACCACCTTGACAGGCAGTGAGTTCCTCATTGCCATCACCCTTTGGGCGAAAACGTTTTCCTTGCATCTCCTCTAAACCTTTTGCCCCTTACCTTCAACTTGTGTCCCCAGTCATTGATCCCTCCATTACGGGGAAACATTTATTTCCATCTACATATTTGTGCCCCTAACAATTTTATACATCTCATTCATGTGCTTTCTCAATTTCCTCCACTCTGAGGGAAATAATCTCAATCTGTCCAGTTTACCTTTATAATTGAAACTCTCCAGCCTTGGCAATATCCTGGTAAATCATTTTGCACCCTCCATAATGCTATTACATCCCTTCTATAAGGTGGATTCCATATAGTCTGGGTTTGCGCTTACTTAACTTCTACTCCATAAGGTCATAAAACAGAAACAGATATAGGCCGTTCTGCCACAGAACTTGTTTCACAATTCAATGA
Source organism: Chiloscyllium plagiosum (assembly GCF_004010195.1). Taxonomy (NCBI): domain Eukaryota; kingdom Metazoa; phylum Chordata; class Chondrichthyes; order Orectolobiformes; family Hemiscylliidae; genus Chiloscyllium; species Chiloscyllium plagiosum. The sequence goes on along the minus strand of NC_057711.1, from coordinate 100,692,679 downwards.
GATCATGGCTGATCTGATAACCCTTGACTCTATTTTCCTTTTTTATTCCCATAACCCTTGATTCTCTTGCTGATTAAAAATTGGTCAATCTCAACCTTAAATGTATTTAATGACCCAACTTTGACATCTCTCTGTGGTAAAGAATTCCACAGAATCACTAACCCCTGAGGGAAGAAATTCCTTCTCATCCCTGTTTCAAATATGAGACCTCTTATTCTAAGATTATGTCATCTGATCCTGGATTCTACCACAAAGGGATAAAATTCAACCACATTGTTTTTCCCTCCTACAGGACATTAATAACAAGATGGATTCTTAACAATAATGTCACCATTGGACTATTTTGTAATCCCAGGTTTCTACTGAATTCAAAGTTCACCAGCTGCCACATCTCCAGAGCAGTGGTTTGGAGTCTATTCTGGATTACTAATCCATTGATATTATCACAACACCTTCACCTCCTACCTCAGTTTGTACTGCATTCAGTGGGATGCATAGGATTATCCCTTGACTGAAACTTGATTCCCTGACACTGTCAATCAAAGTAGTGAGCCAAGACGCACAGGATGCAATTTCCTGTTTGCTAGCAGCAAAATTTGTGGTCCATTTAATTAGACAGGAGGATAGGAATTGGTCCACTGCTTTATTCTCTCAGGAAGTTGTAAAAGATCTCATGGCGTCCTGTCCATATTTATCCTTCAATCAAAATCACAATCAAAAAAAGATTATCTGGTTGTTATCTCATTATTGGTTGTGGGACTTTGCTGGGTCAATAATAGTTGTCGTGATTCTGTATGTTATCATAGAAGGTTTCCTCTTCACAAGCATCTCCCTCTCAACTATCTGGCTATATTTCTCCAAGGTTCTGCACATGCCAATTGACACACCAATGTATTCACCTCCAGGTTTAGAAGTTGTTGCCATGCACAGACATTAGAGGGCCACCACTAAGAAAATAAAACTGGAGGGAGTATTGGTTGCATCATATACATAATGGGCAGCACAGTGGCACAGTGGTTAGCACTGTTGCCTCACAGCGCCAGAGACCCAGGTTCAATTCCCGCCTCAGGCGACTGACTGTCTGGAGTTTGCACACACTCCCCGTGTCTGTGTGGGTCCCCTCCAGGTGCGCTGGTTTCCTCCCACAGTCCAAAAATGTGCAGGTCAGGTAAATTGGCCATGCTAAATTGCCCGTAGTGTTAGGTATAGGGGTACAGGTGGGTTGCGCTTCGGCGGGTCGGTGTGGACTTGTTTGGCCGAAGGGCCTGTTTCCACACTGTAAGTAATCTAATCTAAATAACTGCTCAATTGACTAAATGATTAACAGACCACTGCTTTACTGACCTATTGAAAATAAGGTAAAGAATTTTATACTTGAGTGGCCCAAATCATGGTTGCATAAAGCTGTTCTAAATTGCCTTTCTGAAATCTGTATAACAGCCACAAGCCTATTTACATTGTTTATCTGTTTCTTTCTATATCTGAAAGGTCTGAATGCATCAATCACTCTTATCATTGTGCTTTTCTTTTCCGCAATCCATTATCACACATCATGGGCAGCATTTAATGTTCTGAATGAGGATCTTACCCATCAGCTGGAGAAAACTCAAGCTGATGGGTGAGATCATCAAGTATTGGACCTTTCTTGGGATCAAGAAGCCTGAGAGTGGAAATCCTGACTCTGCCTAAGAGGTGTTGACTAATCAGAAGTGGCAGCTTTCCGTTGTCTGCTTGCAGCACCAGGACCAATTCGAGGCCCAGGATCCATAACAGACCCCAGCCCAAAGGTAAGTAAGGATGGAATAGGGATCGCATAAGTGGGATTTCAATCAAGGGCAGAGGGCTAGTTTTCCAGTTGGTCAGGCAGTGAGCTTCTTTGAACAAGGTAACATTCCCAACTCCCAATCTCAGCCTAGAAGCCTGCAAGAAAACCCAATAAGGTTTGCACTTTTCCTATATGGCATCATCCCCCTGGTATTCAACCAGTGGCATTGAAATGGCACCCTTACTGGATACTAATTAACTAATCAGAGCCTCAGTTAACATCTGGGCAACAAGACTGTCCACATCTTTCCTGCCCAAAACTTAATCAAGTGGGGCCAAAGGCAGAATCAGGCCAGTTCATGACAAAAAGCATCTCCTCATCACAAAAATTTAGTGTCATCTTAGATTCTGTGCTGAATTTACACCTGGTTTTAAACCATTGAAGGGCCGTTTACTTGATCAGAATTAATAGTAGTTCTATATTCAGACTCAATTTCTGGACTGAGGCTTGATTCCTTGACACTGTCAATCAAAGTATTGAGCTAAGCCATACATGGTGCAATTTCCTGTCTTCCCCACAGCAAAATTAGCAAGAGTTGATACATTTAATTGAACAGGAGGATATGGAGTCATAGAGATGTACAGCATGGAAACAGACCCTTCGATCCAAACCGTCCATGCCGACCAGATATCCCAACCCAATCTAGTCCCACCTGCCAGCACCAGGCCCATATCCCTCCAAACCTTTCCTATTCATATACCCATCCAAATGCCTTTTAAATGTTGCAGTTGTACCAGCCTCCACCACATCCTCTGGCAGCTCATTCCATACACATACCACACTCTGCGTGAAAAAGTTGTCCCTTAGGTCTCTTTTATATCTTTCCCCTCTCACCCTAAACCTATGCCCTCCAGTTCTGGACTCCCCAACCCCACGGAAAAGACTTTGTCTATTTATCCTATCCATGGCCCTCATAACTTTGTAAACTTTTATAAGGTCACCCCTCAACCTCCGATGCTCCAGGGAAAACAGCCCCAACCTGTTCAGCCTCTCTCTAGCGACTCCACTTTCAAGGAGCTATGAACCTGCACTCCAACGTCTCTTTGTTCAGCAACACTCCCAATGACCTTACCATTAAATGTATAAGTCCTGCTAAGATTTGCTTTCCCAAAATGCAGCACCTCGTAGTTATCTGAATTAAACTCCATCTGCCACTTCTCAGCCCATTGGCCTATCTGGTCAAATCCTGTTGTAACCTGAGGTAACCTCCTTTGCTGTCCACTACACCTCCAATTTTGTTGTCATCTGCAAACTTACTAACTGTACCTATGAATTGGTCCACAGCTCCATTCCCTCAGGTAGTTGTAAAAGAACCCATGTGTCCAGTTCCATATTTATCTCTCAATGAAAGTCACAATAAAAAAGATTATCTGGTTGTTATCTCATCACTGGCTGTGGGACTTTGCTGGGTCAATTTTGGCTGTTGTTTTTCCCGACATTATCATAGAGGATCTCTACTTCAAAAAGATTTCCCTAACATTTTGAAACATTCTGAGATCATGAATGGAGCTGTATGAATGCAAAACTGTCCTGTAAAAGTAAATGATCTCAAAACTACATAACATTTTCTGAAATAAGAGCTCACTCATGATCAGTGGAAATGATTAGTGAACATTAATGATTTACTGATGCTTTCTAAATCAGAACAAATTCTTTTGTGGTTGAAACTACATAAAACATTTATAATCTATTGTTAATTACTCAGCACATGGGCAGGAAATGTTCGAATTTGATTTTAGTGTGTATATACTCTGTGTGTGTAAAATACGGAGAACATTATAGCTTGGTTTATTTTAATAAGCTCTATGCATAATAATTAGTTTGTGCACTAAGCCATTAAGCCATTCTGGATCAGTTTAATTCAATATGGGCAAGAAATCGTGACATGCAATAAGTATTGCTGCCAAAGGAAACATACCATTCTAAGTGGAAGATTATAAGATCGATAAGGTTGAAGACTGCTATTTGGTTCAGCTTGTCCATCTAAAAACAGTCAACCATACTCCCAGTAGAACATTAAATGCTTCATTCCTGTATGTTCACCCCAAGCATTAATCTCCTTAGATTATTGCTGAGAGGATAATTTGACAAGTCAAATCCAAAATTCGATGGTTTTAGCAACAACATTGCATACTTACATAGCATCTCCAATATATTTAAGGGTGTATTTTTGCCTCTCTAGAGGGGAGAGCTAGGTAGCAAGACCAGAAATAATGGGGTGTGTTAGCCCCGGGGAGAAACTCATTGCTTCTCACTTACCTCAGTGATTAAATGTTGGGTGAGAAAATCTATTGTAGTCTTTCTTGACTCACCAGAAGTTAAAGCTCTTAAGGAGTGAATTAATGGCCATTGAAAAACCTCGACTCACTACCTCCTCAGCCACCTGCCTCCCCACAGGCAAGATAAGTGACTCATTTCAATCTGGGTGAGCGGCCTGCTGAGTTGGATAGAGGAGATGTTCCAAAATTGCCCCAAACTGGGGACTATTTGAGATACTAATATGAGAAACAGTCCCTCTGAAACCCCCTAAATGTTCACAGATGCCATGTTGGAGAATTTTCAAACGTTATCAATGTGTAGGTTAACATGGTTGTCTTACAAAGAGAGACTGGACAAACGACAGCTATAGTTTCTAAAGTTTCGAAGAATGAGAGGTGATCTCATTGAAATGTACAAATTACGAAACAGAGTAGATAGGGTAGATGCAGATCAAATATTTATTTGGGGAGTATAGAATTAGGAGCTGCAGATTAATTATAAGGAGATTGTCATTTAGGACTGAGATGAATAGACTTTATTTTTACCTAAAGAATTGCGAATCTTTGGAATTCTCCACCTCAGAAAACTCGAGAATAAATATTTGATCAATGCTGTAAATCATTATGAGGATAATGTGAGTAAGAAGCATTAAAGTAATCAATCAGCCATGATAGTATTAAGTGGTGGAACAAGGTCAATGGGCTGAATGGCCTATTCCTGTCCCTATATTCTTATGGATGATAGAACATAGGAGGCTAACTAGCTTAACATTGCCATTCTAGAAATAACAAAGACATAGATACATTATTCAGAAGCAAATGATCTGTGGCAAGGGTGGAGGCAAGGTATTTATTGGCTTGTGTTATGGACCACTTAATTTTAGGGAAAATTACCTGAGATTTTAAAGGTAGGCAATATATTTTATGTAGAATTTTTATCCTTTTCAGAGATAGCTTCTCTGGAAGGTGATTTATTGTAAAAAGCATATTGCTTCCAGTATCTGATTATGTGACCAAGCTGCTTAGGACGCCACTAATAATAAATGAAAATGTTAAAAAAAGTTGATAACAGGGATGAGTGGAATCTTGTCTGAGGTTCTGTTTTGAAGTGGTCTTAATTGAGAACAGCTGGCTGCAGGGAACATTTCTTTCAAGCTGAGTTGGGTTAAAATTCTGTGTGACAGCTAAAATGGTCTGGAACACTTAACAAAGAGTGACTCTACTGATAATGAGTTGCATTTCTGTAATAACCAAGTTAAGAAGAGGGAAAAAGAAATGCAAGACTCCAGAGTTAAGGAACATTCAAACCAAGAGCATTCTGACACCAGTTGTCGATGCTAAAAATGCTAATGTTGTCAATGTTGAAATGGAAGACTACAACTGTGAGATGATTGGTGAGCATTTAAAGGAGCAACTTGACTGGAGATCAGTGGAATGGCCAATATATTTCAGAAACAAAAACAGAAATTGCTTGGAAAGCTCAGCAGGTCTGGCAGCATCTGTGGCGAGAAATCAGAGTTAATGTTTTGGGTCCAGTGACTCTTCGTCAGAAATGAGCTGAGCGTTTCCAGCAATTTCTGTTTTCATTTCTGATTTCCAGCATCTGCAGTTATTTTGGTTTTTATTTGGCCAATATATTTCAACTTTTTCATGAAACTTTGAGACAGAACTTAGACTAAATGCTTAATTTTCCAATTTCTACATGTTTAGCTTTTAAGGTGTAAGACAAAAGGGTGTAGAAAGAAATCCAATTTAAGAAGTTCAATTGGAGAATGAATAACTTTTCTGATTGTATTTTCAATATCTTTAACACAACTGTATAATTAATACAGCTTTATTGGGGATGCCATTGGCATAGTGGTAATGTGGTTGACCTTTCAACCCTCTGAAATACGCAGCAAGTCATTTTGCTCAAGGGCAGTTAAGCATAGGCAACAAATGTTGACCTCACTGCCAGTGATGCCCACATCCCATGGCATAATTTTGTAAAAACGTATTAATATACATTTGATTTTTGAGCAGTAAAATACTTTTATTTTAAACAATGACCATTGTTTTAGAAAAGCCTTTTAGAAAATGCCTGGGTTTTAAGTTTCCCAACAGAAATTTCTGTATAAGGCAATCAGTGGAAATATGTCTTTATGTTGGCGTGGATATGTTAACAGAAATTTAAGGATGCAAACAAACTGATTCATCTTCAAATAGTAGCCAAGCAGTGAGATTAATTTAATAGTTAGATTTCAGAGTTTGTGGTAGGGACTGAAAACAATGATTCCTGTCTTCCCATTACTAAACTGCAGCAAAATATATGAACATACAGACATTGAACAACAATCACCCACTCATACTTTCTAGCCTGCTCCACCGTTCAATAAGATCATGTCTGATCTGATTTTAACCTCAATTCGATATTTGTACTTATCCTTGATAATCTTTCATCCCTTTGGTAATCAAGAATGCATCCACTTCTGCCTTAAAAAAATATAAAAAATGTTCTTGATTCCCACAAGAGGAAATATCCTTTCAACATCCATGCAGTCAAAATGTCTGTTACAATTAATCTGATTCTTCTAAACTCCAGAGAATACATAACTAGCCTGTCTACTCTTTCCTCTCAGAAGGCAATCCATTTATTCCAGGTAATAGTCCAGTTAGGGGGAGGTGATGGCCTAATGGTACTGTCACTGGACTGTTAATCCAGAGACCCAGGTAATGTTCTGGGAATCTGGGTTCTTTTGATAGTAGAATTTCAATTCATTTAAAAAAATCTGCAATTAAGAGTCTAATGATGGGGAAAAATCCATCTGATTCACTACTGCCTTTTCCAGGTGGATCATCTGACCACCCTCACTCGATCTGGCCTACATTTGACTCCAGACCCACAGTAACGTGGTTGACTCATAACTATCCTCTGGCCTAGCCAGCGATGCCCTCATCCCATGAATTAACAAAAGAACATTTTTGAACTGCTTTCAGTAGACTAACATCCAACCTTAAGTATATTGATCAGATGCAGTCTCTCCAAAGCCTGCATAACTGAAGCACAGTCTTCCTACTCTTGCATTCAATTCTGTTCATAATAAAACATAACTTTCTATTAGATTTCCTTTGTTTATCTGATATTAATCTTTTATAATTCATGTACTGGCATTCCCAGATCTCTTTGCATCTCACAACTCTGAGACCTCTCACTGTTTAGATAATATTCTTCTTTTTCATTCTTTCTGCAAAAATAGACAATTTCACCTTTTCCCACATTGTATTCTATTTTGCCAGATGTTTGTCCACTCACCAAAATACTATATCCCTGTTAGGCTCCTTATGTCCTCTTCACACTCACTCCTACCTATTTTTGCGTAATCAGCAAATTTAGCATCAAGCCTTCATTCCTTTCATCCAAATCATTTATATAAGTTGTAAAGAGTTGTGGGTCCAGCATTGATTCCTGTGGCACAACATTCTTGATATCCTGCCAGCCTGAAAAAGACCCTTTTGTTCCTACTGTTTGCTACCTGTTACCTAGCCAATCTTCTATCCATACCAATATGTTACCCCATGATAAGAATAACAGGAAGATGTATTTTGTCAACAAAACATGCAAGACTGACAGCAACAGGAAAATGTTGAAAGGTTGGGGTAGGGTTTTGAAAAGGCAGAATGCATCAGATAGGAGAAATAAGGAAGGCATGACGACAAGAGAGAGGGGTTTAAGAGAGGTAGAAAGTAAAGAGTGAAAAAGGAACAACAAAGCCAGAAATTGGAGAAGTAGCCAAAACATACATGTGAATGGATTATATAGGCTATAGGCTATTTTAGCAGGAACTATGAGGTTACATATGCAATAGTACTAACTTCTTGATTACGAATAATCATTATTTCTGCCTTCGGAATGTAAGAGTCCCTGACGACCTATTCACTTCATCACAAAAGGTCCTCATCATTGTCATAAAAATCAACAAATTCTGTTGCGGGTTGCATTAGTAATGACACATTTCATAAAATTTATAACTCAACTGAACATCAACAACGACTGTGAAGCAATTAACTTTCCACTAACTAAGTATGGAGATGACAAATTGTGACTTTCACATAATTAACATAAAGAATTGGAGGTGTTAGACAATCTAAAATCATTTCCCTATTCAAAAGATATTTGTACAAAATATGAAGTATCCTTAAAAGTTAAAACGTTTTGATGTTACTGTGACCTAGCAAATAAAGATCTGAAATTTTACTTTGTGGGATGCCAATTAATGTCTGTCTATTTCATTCTAACTTCAGTTCAGAGCCCTTTGCTCATGCCGGTGTACTTTCTCTGTCCTTTGAACAGTTCTATTGCAGTCATGGATGGTCTGCCTATGTGAGATATACTAAGTAAGTCGAGCTTGTTGGGAGAAAAACATTGATTTAGGACATATGGTCAATAAAAGGATCCCTCATTGGTATTCCTCTCTTGTCTTTTCTGGCTCTGCTGATAGTCTTTGATTCATCAATAGGATGCGGACATTGCTGGCTGGGCCAACATTTACAGTCCAGAGTCACATGACCAAATAAGGATGGTATCTTTTCCATCTCTGAACAGCATTAGTGAATCAATGGGTTTTTACAACAGTCGACAGTGGTTGTATCATCAACATTAGTCCATCCTTTCATTGAAGACAAATTTCATTGACTGCTGAAAATGTGTTGCTGGAAAAGCGCAGCAGGTCAGGCAGCATCCAAGGAGCAGGAGAATCGACGTTTCGGGCATAAGCCCTTCTTCAGGAATGAGGAAAGTGTGTCCAGCAGGCTAAGATAAAAGGTAGGGAGGAGGGACTTGGGGGAGGGGCGTTGAAAATGCGATAGGTGGAAAGAGGTCAAGGTGAGGGTGATAGGTCAGACTGGGGTGGGGGCGGAGAGGTCAGGAAGAAGATTGCAGGCTCCTTGGATGCTGCCTGACCTGCTGCGCTTTTCCAGCAACACATTTTCAGCTCTGATCTCCAGCATCTGCAGACCTCACTTTCTCCTCGAAAATTTCATTGACTGCCATAGTTGTGTTCAATCCCATATTCCCAGAACATTAGCCTTGATTTCTAACTACTAGGTTAATGGCATTACCACTAACACCCTTGGTTAATAGAGATTGACTGCTCTGATTAATCAACAAATCCAGTTACACCAGGCTAGTAGAAAACAAAATATATGGAGCTTGAAATTTTGTATTTAGCAATCGTTATATTCCTAATTCAAATAAAATAATGAAGTTTTAATTGAATCAATGGTAGGCAATGTAGAACAGAGGAATTTGCCTGACCAATTTTCTTTACCATTTAGAGGAGATGAATGATAGAAAGTCTCAGCTTTCAGAATTGAACTTAAAGCTGCAACAATTCAATGTAAAACTGGTCATGAACAAATAATTTGGTAAAGAGGATGAGGAAGAGTGCTGAGCATTGTGACTCGAGAATGGGTTATGAAAGAAGATAACTGAAAGTTGATGTTATAAATATTTTTAGGAGAGTAAAACTGTCCTTATCAGCTCAGTGATAGCCCCTCTCATCCCTGAATAAGAAGGTCATGTGATGGCCACTTAAGAGACTTGAAAGTTCAGTTCAGTGGAGGTCTAAAGGATTGTTGCACTGTCAGAGATGCCATCTTAGGTTAAAAATGTTAAACCAAATGCTGCCCTTTCACATAAACATTATAAGCTCTATGGCACTTGTTGTACCTCACTGGGATAAGACACTGGAAATCAAAGCTTGCTGTTTCTTGAGTCATCACAAAAGTTAAAGATTTTATAAAAGTATGCAGAATTTCCCAATTTACCTATCTTTTTTGACTCAGGTCAACAGAAAACATAAACCAGGTTTCTGAAATTAACAAGGTTAAAAATCACACAATACCAGGTTATAGTCCAACAGGCTTATTTGAAAGCACTAGCTTGTGGATTCTTCATTAGGTGGTTGTGGAGTATAAGATCATAAGACACAGAAATTATAGCAAAAGTGTACAGTGTGATGCAACTGAAATGAGGTCTCTCATCTTTTAGAATGTCCATGTTGCTTTTAGTTTTTTCATATGTAAATCCCAGAGCCTTTTTTAAAGTTACATTCTCAGTGAACTTTAACAATAGGTTCCAAATCAGTTCAGATAATGCATTAAAGGTGTGAGGTGTCCTGTGTAAGGCTGTCTGAACCCCAATGTTCAGACTGATTCTATTTCTAAAAAAGGGATTTACAGATTTACTTGGCTGATAGCCAAGTTCGGTACCCATGGGGATGGCCTCAACTGGGATCTTGGGTTCACGTCACACTAGAGGTGACCCCACTGCATTATACACTCCCACAGACACACACACGAGCGTGTGCAACACACACTCCTACAGCCCCAGACACTCGCGCCGACTCTCTCTCATACACAAGCTCTCTCTCATATGCTCACGCCTACACACGCACCCTCTCACAGACTTGTACCCATTTACACTCACACTCACGGACACTCATACCCCCAACACACCCATACCCACATGTACACACATACACACACACACACGTTTGCAGGGTGAGTTTGTACTTGTAGAATTACACTTTGTTTTGCTCAAAAACTGCATGAATCCATGTAAGATTCTGTGGATTCCTTTTTTAGAAATAGAATCAGTCTGAATATTCGGGTGCAGACAAACTCTCACAGGGCAACTTACACCTTCAATGCATTATCTGAGTTGACATGGCACCTGTTGTTAAAGTTCACTTGAAAATGTAACTTTAAAAATGGCTCTTTGATTTACATATGAAGGAACTGAAATCAACATGGTTAAAAATCATACAACACCAGGTTATAGTCCAACAGGTTTAATTGGAACCACACTAGCTTTCGGAGCGATGCTCCTTCATCAGGAGGGTCGCTCCAAAAGCTAGTGTGCTTCCAATTAAACCTGTTGGACTATAACCTGGTGTTGTATGATTTTTAACTTTGTACACCCCAGTCCAACACCGGCATCTCCAAATCATGAGATCAACATGGCCATTCTCAAAGATGTGAGTAGTAACAAACAATCCAGGTCTTTTTCAATATATAATTCCAACCGCAGCAATTTATAACTTTTGCTATAAATTCTGTGTCTTACCATCTCATACTCCACAACCACCTGATGAAGGAGTAGCGCTCTGAAAGCTAGTGCTTCCAAATAAACCCGTTGGTGTTGTGTGATTTTTAACTTTGTACATGCCAGTCCAACACCAGAACTTAAAAAGCATTACTTTATTACAAATAAACAGATTCTTGGTACATGTAAACAGTTATGAGTCATCAACATGTAATTCTACTGGTTAAAACACTAACATCTATAAAACTCCCCCTGTACACATAAACAGTTAAGCATACAGACGGATACAAAAATGGGTGTAATGGACGGATGGAAAGACTGCAAATGCCGTTCAACGATCCCTGTCTACAGGATTTTCTAAGAAGATTCTTTTAGCTTGTCAGGACTTGCTGTTGACAGCGTGTCAGCAATAAACAGCTGTTGCCCTTGCTTATGCATCATGCCTTGATAATACCTCTGTGAAAAATGTAAAATTCTTTATAAAAACTGAAAGAACTGTGGATGCCATAAATCAGAAACAAAAATAGCTTTCTGGAAAAGCTCAGCAAGCCTGGAAGCATCTATGGAGAGAAATCAGATTTAATGCTTTGAGTTGAGTGACCCTTCTTCAGAACTAAAATTCTTTATGGAGGCTTTGGAATAGATAGAGACAGGTAGACGCTTTGAAGTGATTATGGTCAGATTTCACTCTCAATTTGTCTCTCCCAAACAGTTATGAATTTAACGTTTGCAGGAAATCTTTCCTAATCTGAGCATAGCATTGTTTAGTTTGTGCCAGTACAACTGGTTGTCCTTGTTGCATAAAGGCTGTTCCAAGTCTTGTATCACAATGCATCATTGATGTCATCATACTTCAACACTGGTGTTGTCTAGTATAAGTGAAAACTACTTCTTGTTTTGTGTCTCAATAGCTCTGTACATACCTTTCATTGATTTTGAGTAGAGGTTCACATTCTGATGATAAATTCTGTGAACAATTTGCTACATTGCTCAAACCACTACATCACTTCCAATCTGTTGATTCTTGAATCTTTGCTTTGGTGTTCACCTTGTCAGGACCTGGAAAAAGCCCATTTGCTGTCATTACATGAACAATATACTTGACTACAAGGATCGTCAAGCTGCATCTTTTCCGGTTCAGCTTAGGTTTATCTGATGAGGTCTCTCCAATAGTCACAGTAGATTCTGATCATGGTCTGCAGTGGTTTCTGCTATTGTGTCTCTACATCTCTAGATTAGCAAATGATCCACAGTGGTTTCTGCTCTGGGAATATCATGAACTATCTCATACTGCCCACATTGAGTTTCTTCTGAAGTAATGGAAATGCTAAACAGAGTGGGCACCAATTTGTATCTGCTGAATGATATTCAGAAAACAGTTAGAAAGCTATTGCTTTCACCCAGCTTCAAATTGTCAGTAACAATCCTTTGTTTTGAGGCCAGTAAAGACATTTGCCCTGGCAAATTGTGGGAAAATTTCTTCAATGGTTGACATGGGATAGTCAAATTCTTTCAAAGTTTGAGATTTAATTGAGATCCTTTGAGTATTCTCACTTCTTTCCAGGGTTTTCCACTGCTACCATGCTGCTAATTCAGTTTGAAAGAGTTTCACTTTCTTCATTGTGGGTAGCTCTTTGGCAGATACCGAGATTGTATCACACTCTCAGTCTTGCTACTTTCCAGTTAAACGTTTGTGTGAAAAGTGATTCAGCTTCTTTCAGTTAACATGCTGCTTTCCCCATGCTGGACATGTTTTTTTCTTTTTTTTACATGCTCTGCAAAATTTATAACCTGCCTCTGACCTTAATCTTACTGCAGGTTCTTCTGTGAATATTCCTTTTTTCCAACTGAACCTATCCAATTATTGCTCTATCAATCTTATTGTTTTATTATTTTTGTTTATTATTTTAAATCTGTGTCACTTTATTTTGATCCTGCCACAAATGGAGACAGTTTGTTTCCTATCCACTCTATCTTTCCAACTCGTGATTGTGAAAAACTGTATCAAGTTTTTTCTTAACTTTCTCTTGTCGAAGGAAAATAATCCTAACCTTTCCAACCTATCGACATAATTGATTTTTATACATCTTTTCTACACATTTTCTAATTCTTCACATCTTTCCCAAAACTGGGCACAATACCCGAGCTGAGGCTCAACCACAATGACAGCATTGCCTTTATCAATGCTCTGTGTTCCTGGTTTGCCTTAATGAATCCACATTCATCCAACTGTTAGCTTTGCTCCAAGTTATTGTTTTTGAAGCTTCCCGAGCACTGAGATGAAACTGACTAGTCTGTAGTTAGAACAAAGAGTATAGAACATAGCACGTTACAGCGCAGTACAGGCCCTTCAGCCCTCGATGTTGTGCCAACTTGTGAAATTAAGCTGATGACCATTTAACCGTTCCATTATTATCCATATATATGTCTAATACCCATTTAACTGCCCTTAACATCGGTGAGTCGATTACTGTTGCAGGCAGGCCGTTCCAGCTCCTAGTACTCTCTGAGTAAAGAAACTACCCCTGATATCTGTTCTAAATCTATCACCCCTCAATTTAAAGCTATGTCCTCTCATGATAACCTTCACCATCTGAGGAAAAAAAACTCTCATTGTCCACCCTATCTTACCCTCTGATTATCTTATATTTCTTGATTGAGTCACCACTCAACCTTCTTCTCTCCAACGAAAACAGTTTCCTCACTCTTTCGTCATAAATTCTCTCTTCCATACCAGGCAATATCCTCGTAAATCTCCTCTGAACCCTTTCCAAAGCTACTACATCCTTCCCATAATGCGGTGACCAGAACTATATGCAATACTCCAGGTGCAGCCTTACCAGTGTCTTGTACTGCTGAAGCATGACCTCATGGCTCTGAAACTCAATCCCCTACCAATAAACGCCAACACACCGTTGTAAGCCTTCTTAACAACCCTATCAACTTGGGTGGCAACTTTTAGGGATTTATGCACCTGGACACCAAGGTGTTGTTCATCTACACTATCAAGAATTTTTCTATTGACCCAGTAGTCTGCATTCTTGTTATTTCTTCCAAAGTGAACTCACTCACACTTTTCCGCATTAAACTCCATTCGCCACTTCTCTGCCCAGCTCTGCACCTTATCTATGTCTCTCTGTAACCCACAACATCCTTCGGCACAATCCACTGAGTTGCTGAGTTTATTTTATTGAGTGATAAGGCAACCTTTGCAATCCTCCAGTGCCGCTGGGTTTCTGGAACACTGAAAAATTATGGTCAGTGCCCTTGCTATTTCCACTCCCTTCTAAATCCATGGGTGCATCTCATGTGTTCCCAGTACCTTATCATCTTTAAGTACAGGCAGTATCCAATACTTGTTCTTCATCAATTTTGAATACCTCAAATGCTTGAATTATCTCCTGTTTCACCACAACCTGAGTAGCATCTTGTTCCTTAGTCATGACAAATACAAAGTATTCATTTTACATCTTTGCAATGCCTTCTGCTTCAAAAGATGGGGAGGTGATGGTCTAGTATTGTTATCGTTGGACTTAAATTATGAAATTAGATTCCCTACAGTATAGAAACAGGTCATTTGGCCCACCAAGTCCACACCAACCCACTGAAGAGTAACCCACCCAGACCCATTCCCCTACATTTACCCCTGACTAACGCACCTAACGCTACAGGCAATGGAGCATGGCCAATTCAGCTGACCTGCACATTCTTGGATTGTGGGAGGAAACCCACGCAGACACAGGGAGAATGTGCAAACTCCGCACAGAGACAGGAATTAAACCCAGGTCCCTGGTGCTGTGAGGCAGCAATGGCAGCCACTGAGACACTGTGCCACCCAATCTTGGACATGTGACTTGAAAGAAGTTGTGGGATTTATATATTAATGAATAACAACCTGCAACCCATTCTAAAAGAATAAAGATTTAATAGCAATTTAGGTTTGCTCAATATATCGTATCAGTTGCAGGACTGTGATCTTGTACTATAAATTCTGTGTCTTATGATCCTGCCCCACTATCTATCTGTTGAGGGAGCAGCGCTCTAAAAGCTAGTACTTCCAAATAAACCTGTGGACTGTTACCTGGTGTAGTGTGATTTTTAACTTTGTCCACCCGAGTCCAACACCGGCACCTCCTCATCTTCATTTTAATAGTCATTTTTTTTAACTTATTTGACTAGAAGGGTTTGGGAAACCTGACAGGTAAAAGGAGGATGAGAAGGCCTACCTTATCAAGAAACTGCCTTTACAGCTCTGCTTGTGGAGCAAGAGGGAACATGATGAGAAGAAATAGGATCAGCTACAATGTGTTGGCAGCAAATTAAAATGTTCAGAGAGCCAGTATACATAAAGAGGACTCCTCCTATACTGTGACAATTCTGTGATTCCTGTGGTGAATCCCAACCCATTGTTCCCTCCCTCAAACAACCTGTCAGACATGACTGTGTCCCTTCCCCACCAGATTACCATTGGAATATCTCTGACCAATCTTAGATTCCCCTTCCTGATTGGACCCAACCTCACTTCTTGCAAGCCCCTTCTGCAGTCCTTTCTTTTTCTTTGGTGGGATCAAATGATAAAATAAGAAATGTGAAAATGAAATTAGGAGCACATGGTTTATTGGAGTAGGTAGATATAAAAGGAAAAAAATTAACAATTCAAAAAGATGAAACTCAAAAATCGTGAATATGAAAAGAATTTGTCAGTCCGTAGACACAATTCAGTTAATGGACTTAGAAAATCACAGAACTGTTCTGGTGCAGAAGGAGGCCATTCGGCCTATATACAATATATGGGTTAGAAATTTTACCATAAAAGGAACTTTAGAGAGAATGTTCCTCAAAGGTGCTCCCATTCTGCTGTGATTTCATCAGAGGTATGCCAGAAAAGTGCTAAATGGCTTTCTACAACACTCCTCGTGAATCTGTGCTCACGGAGAAGTAACAATGTAGACAATTTCCATAGTCAGTCTTTAAAATCGTAAAGTTCTCTAGAATTATCATCTTGTGATTAATAAGTGCCAAAACATCAGTTCCTGGGTGGGAGAACATCTACAGAAGTATGGTGAAATTATGACCTAAAGCATAAATAGTATAACTGCCATTTCCAATGTGACTTATAACCTGCATGTTTACTGCTCAAGTGTGTCAGGTCAGTCCCCTAATAATTGTCTTTATTGACTTAATTGTTGTGTTTAGTCAGTAGTTACAAACCCATTATAGTTAGGGATAATTCAATGTAGAGTGATGGTAATTATACCAAAATCAGCATTACTGCCAAAAGAAGCACACAGTTAAATAGTAAATGCGTGGGAATCCTGCAACACAGGGAACTGCTGATTCAAATGTGCCAATGGGGTTCTAATGTTTATTTATTTCCAGTGAGCTTTATAAAGATAATTGACAGCAAGAAGCTATTGCACAAATGTAATCAGGAGTTTCAGCTCTGTTGGTCTTTGTCTCATACTGTCTCAGATAACTATATTGAACTCTGCATTCTATGTGCACTTGCTCCAGGGAGGTGCTGAACTGCTTCGACCATGTGGGTAATTATAAAGCATTTATTATTCAAGTGGAGGCTACAAACCATTTCAGAAGTAACCTGCTTCCTCAGCAGCCAGTTATAACCTATTGGCAATTTAAAATGGAAAAGTGCATCATTTTTTTTTTAGTTCCAGGTTTTTATTTATAAAGAAAAGCAAAGTATCTCAATCATTTTGTAAATGTATAATATCCATGCAGCAAGGAGGTAGAGCATTAAACTGCAAATGATTTTCAGCTCTTCTTTAAAGTTAGTGACAGGATTTTCCTGATGGCGTCTCCTACACTGGTGCTTCTAAACAAGTTAGACATTCAAACGTGATATTTCATAGGTTATGTACATTAGGAGAATATTTGTCGGACATGTGTTCATCAGATTTTTATATATATCTGTGGTATGGGTATCATAGAAGGTAAAATAGGCAAATGTGATTTCTGTCAAATGTTCAGGTGTTATATTGAATGTTTTGTAAGATAGAACATAGAACATAGAATATTACAGCACAGTACAGGCTCTTCGGCCCTTGATGTTGCACCGACCTGTGAAACCAATCCGAAGCCCATCTAACCTATACTATTCCATTCTCGTCCATATGCCTATTCAATGACCATTTAAATGCCCTTAAAGTTGTTGAGTCTACTACTGTTGCAGGCAGGCTGTTCCATAGAGTCTGAGTAAAGAAACTACCTCTGACATCTGTCCTATATCTATCACTTACCTCAATTTAAAGCTATGTCCCCTTGTGCTAGCCATAGCCATCCGAGGACAAAGGCTGTCACTGTCCAACCTATCTAACTCTCTGATTATCTTAAATGTCTCAATTAAGTCACCTCTCAACCTTCTTCTCTCTAACAATAACAGCCTCAAGTACCTCAACTGTTCCTTGTAAGACCTTCCCTCCATACCAGGCAACATCTGAGTAAATCACCTCTGAACCCTTTCCAAAGCTTCCACATCCTTCCTATAATTGGTGACCAGAATTGTATGTAATATTCCAAGTGCGGTCACACCAGAGTTTTGTACAGCTGCAGTATGACCTCATGGTTCCGAAACTTAATCCCTCTACCAATAAAAACTACCAAAAAATCCCTCTACCAACACACCATATGACTTCTTAACAACCCTATCAACCAGGGTGGCAACTTTCAAGGATCTATGTACCGGACATCAAGATCTTTCTGCTCATCAACACTACCAAGAATCTTACCATTAGCCCAGTACTCTTTACTGCTGTTGCTCCTTTCAAAGTGTATCACCTCACACTTTTCCGCATTAAACTCCATTTGCCACCTTTCAGCCCAGCTCTGCAGCTTACTTATGTCCCTCTGTGACCTACAACATCCATTGTCACTATCCACAGCTCTACCAATCTTAGTGTCATCCGTAAATTTACTAACCCATTCATCTATGCCCTCATCCATGTCATTTATAAAAATAACAAACAGCAGTGGGCCCAAAACAGATCCTTGCAGTACACCAACATTAACTGAACTCCAGGATGAATATTTCCCATCAACTACATCTTTCAGCTTGCCAAATTCTGATCCAAACCGCTAAATCACCCTCAATCCAATGCTTCTATATTTTGTGCAATAGCTTACTGTGGAGAACCTTATCAACTGCCTTACTGAAATCCATATACACCACACCAACTGCTTTACCCTCATCCACCTGTTGATCACCTTCTCAAAGAACTCAATAAGGTTTGTGAGACACAACCTACCCTTCACAAAATTGTGTTGACTATCCATAATCAAATTATTCCTCCCTAGATGGTTATAAATCCTATCACTTATAATTGTTTCCAACACATTAACCACAATGAAAGTAAGGCTCACTGGTCTATAATTACCAGGGTTGTCTCTACTCCCCTTCTTGAACAAGGGAACAACATTTGCTATCGTCCAGTCTTCTGATACTATTCCTTAGACAATGATGGCATAAAGATCAAAGCCAAAGACTCGGCAATCTCCTCCCTGGTTTCCGAGAGAATCGTAGGTTAAATCCCATCCGGGCCAGGGGACTTATCTACTTTTACACTTTCCAGAATTGTTAACACCTCCTCCTTATGCACCTCAATCCCATCTAGTCTAGTAGCCTGTATCTCAGTATTCTCCTCGACAACATTGTCTTTTTGCTGTGAGAATACTAATGAACAGTATTCATCTAGCCCTTCCCCTATCTCCTCTGACTCCACACACAACTTCCCACTATTACACTTGATTGGTCCTAATCTTACTCTAGTCATTCTTTTATTCCTAATACACCTATAGAAAGTCTTAGGGTTTTCCTTGATCCTACCTGCCAATGACTTCACATGTCCCCTCCTCTTAGCTCTCTCTTTAGGTCTTTCCTGGCTAACTTGTAACACTCAAGTATCCTAATTGAGCCATCACATCTCATCCTAACAAAAGCCTTCTTCTTCCTCTTGACAAGTGATTCAACTTCCTTAGTAAACCACTGCTCCCTCGCTCGACAGCTCCCTCCCTGCCTGACAAGTACATTCTTGTCAAGGACATGCAGTAGCTGTTCCTTGAATAAGCTCCACATTTTAGTTGTGCAATTTATTAAATTTTAGTTTTCTAGAGTCTTTAATTCAAGATAAAATGGAGGAACCAAAGAGCCCTGTGATCTGTTGTGATTTCTGCCCAACATCATGACTGCGTAAATTGTTTACTGTGGAGTGAGGGGGTCCATGAAGAGGCTCATGAGATGCACACCTCTAAACAAAGACAAAAGCAGCTATATTGACTGTGGATGGACTTTCAGTCTCTGAATTTTGACTGAAAGAGAGAGCGGTCTCTGCGACTAACAAAGGATTGTATTCTGTGTGGTCAGCAAAAGCAAATCTGTTGCATTTCTATGAACTACCAGTTGGATGATGGAAGGGAGGAGGGATTATCTCTGGTCAGAGAAATGCATCCTGTGACATTCTAGCAACTCTGACAGGGGAAATTCACCAGAGTGGATCTTAGTGCCAGTAGTTATTTCAAGAATTCTATGAAAATTGAGGAAAATGTCTTCCAATAATTAGTCAATGTTATGAACCATTAAGGATGCAATCTCACAGGAAACTGAAAGTGACTGTGCACCTTGTACTTTGAAAATTGTCTTTTGATCATGAAACCTGAAATCTCAGTATTTTACTGAGGAAGTGCTAGGTTGCCAGATGGCCTGACTTTTAAATGAGACATTAGACGAAAGTCACATCAGCTTTCTCAAAAGGATACTAAAGATCCAATGACACTATCTTGAGGAAAAGCAGGGGAGTTATCCTCATATCTTGAGTAATATTTATCTCTCAATCAACATCATAACATTGTCTTAATATTATTTTGTCTTCTGCTATTTCTGACATTATAACTGTTACAACATGGGGTAAACCCCCTTGCTATTTTAAATCAGCAACACAGAAAAGATTTATATCATGCAGTAATCTGTGAAATTTTAGAGGCCAAGAATTATCCCAAAGGTCTCTATTTAAAGTAAAAATTAACAACTTTATTTCTTAAAGTATAACAGAGAATAATTTATTAACAACTATTTACAAAACCTTTCTCTAACCTATCTTTTACCTTCCCCCTCGACAATATTAGTCCGATAAAAGCCCCGATTAAGATTTACCAAAAATACAAATTTCAAAACCAGCCAGCTGTCAGATCTTCTGTTTACATCTTCCTCTGTCTCCTTTTCTTCTTCTCAGGGATTTCTGTTTCACAGGTCACTGATTGATAAAGGTACCTTTAAGAGAGCTATTCTCTGGGCAGACTGCATGTGTTGGTGGCTTGGCAGTTCTCCCTCTAGTGTTCAATTTTCCCCAGTCTTATACTCCCAAAACATTGGATTGTGTCATTGGCTTTTACTATTGTCAATATACTAAATTCAAATTTGATTGGTGTTTAGTATTTTTCAGGGTACCATTTAAACTGATTGGTCTAATTTGAATTTTTTTTTGTCTCCAGGCAACCAGCTACACTAGCTGCTGGACCAAAAGGTTACATTATATCTTGCTCAGAACACTTGGTGCTGTCAGGTAGTTCTGCATTCTTAAAGGTACAGTACATCCACATCTTCATAACACAATAGTAATTACACTTGTAAAGTAGTTCATTGGCTGTAAAACACTTTGGCACACCACATGGTCATGAAAGACATTATAAATGTAAGTCTTCCCTTCTTTCCTTTCGACCTTAAGATAACATCCCCACTCTGATCCAATGATGGAAGGGAGGTCATTGATGAAGCAGCTGAAAATGATAGGGCCAAGGAAACCATTCCTGAGGAACTCCTGTAGAGATTTCCTGGGCTGAGATGATTGTTGTCCAAAAGCCATCTGCCTTTGAGCTGGATTTGACTTCAACCAGTGATTTGTTTTGCCCTGGTTCGCATTAACTTCAAATTTACAAGGCCCACAGGGTGCTCCATTTAGTCAAGTGCTGTATTAATGTCTCTCTCATCTCACCTTTGGAATTTCGCTCTTTTTCCACATTTGAACAAACATTGCAATAAAGTCTTATACTGAGTGATTCCCAACAGAATCCTAACTGGGCATCAGTGAACAGGTTGCTGCTGAGTAATTTCCAATCAATAACACTGTCTTGACAACTTCCATCATTTTGGTGAGGATAGATGTAGGCTACTGCAATGGTAATTGATCTGATTGGACTTTCTCTGTCCACATTGGTGGACATGACCTATCCAGACAATTTTGGCAATGTCTGGTTGCTTTGGTGTAACAACTTGGCTGGACATGTGGCCAGTAATAGAAAATAAGTCTACAGCACTATAGCTGAGATATTTGTTGGTTTCATAGCCGTAACTATGATTTGCTATTTCTACAGTTCAGCATGCATGTAGCTATGTAACCGGTTTGGCAGCTTCTTTCCAACTAAGATTGGGTGCTGCTCCTCGCAAGCTCCTCTTTTCTTCTCATAGTGTGATGGATATACTGGGGTAGGAAGGAGTAGATTTGGTGGAATGCAATTTCTTAAAACAAAATAAATACATTGAAGTTTTTGAAACCAAAGGAATTTAGGAACAGAGATTAACAAATCATTAAAAGCACATCAGATGTCAGCAAAGCAATTCATAATGCTAACAAAGGGCTATGATGTATTTCAAAGGGAAAAGAAATCAAAAGTGGTGAAGTTATTATTAATATTTTATATAGGCTGCTCTGGTTGTATATCAAGCACAATCAACAATTTCGGCCTCCCTATAGCATAATGAGATTCATGTAAACCATGATGATATAACTGATCTCAAGACTCTGACATCAGTAAGACACAAGAAAGCAGTCTAGAATGACCATGTGTAGGGGAAGATTTTGACACTACACTAGAGATATGTATTTAGCCTAATATATTCGACTGTATATAAAGAAACATTGTATCCGTAGACACCAACAACCAGAGATACTCCAGGTCAGTACCTCAATGAGCAGTATTGGAGCACAGTAGAGAGTGTAGAAAGAGAACAATTTCCTGTTTAAAATGTGTATTTATTGGAGTCTTGTGCAGCTTGCAAAGCCATGCATCAACCTTCTTCCTACAATGTTGGGCATTCCTCAATTGGCTGAGACTGTCTTGACCCAGGTATCAACATTGGATCAGGCTGGCTCCATCTAGTGTTGTGACTTCCTCTACAGGTTCTGAGGGAAGAGGACTTCCCACCTCTGCATTGTTCTGTACAGCAGGACCTCCAAGTCTCTACCCACAAAGCAAAGGACACATTTTTACTTCTTTGTCATGTTCAGAGCAAATATCATGAACTCTGCATGACCATTCTGGACTGACAGCGCTTGTCTGATTGCAGAACAATCATTTAATGCTAGGAATGCCATCCTATTCTGGAATATCCCAGCAGTAATAAATTGTTCTGGTGAGGGGTAGAATAGGGCTAGTAGAGGATGGGTTCAGAGTCATGGGGTGAGATAGGTAGTTAGTGATGTGAGTTTGGCAAGCTAAGGTCACTAGATTTTGTGGAAAGAAACTTCCCCAAAAAAACTTGGACATTAGCCTTTTTTGATTCATGGATGAGGGCACCAAATTGTTCCGTGCTGCAGCTTTCTATTTTCTTTCAGTATTTAAATAATGTGCTGCCTTCCTATTTTTCCTGCCAAAGTTCACAAACTCATACTTTCCCATGTTACACCCCCATTCTATTCCATCTGACAACTTCTTTGCCCATTCCCATAAACTGTTTTCTCTCCCTCTGGAGACTGTGTCATCCTCCCTACTTATCTTCCCACCTATGTTTGAGTCATCCACATAGCACATTTACTTTCTGTCTTCCAAGTCATTCATATAAATTGTAAATGATTGTTGGCCATTGCACTCTTCCCTGCGGCACTCCCATTAGTTAAGATTGACATCCTGAAAATCCCAACTCTGTTTTCTATTTTTTAGTTTGAGCTTTCTACATTCATACATAGGAATTCCTGTCATAGGGATTTCAAATCCTACTTGCAGTATCCCCTGATGATATCAGGGTGTTACAAGTGTCTGTTGAACAACTGTATTTTCCTCATCCACACTTTTGTGAGGGTGTCTTCATATATTCATCAGAGCTCCGTTCTTAAAGTAATAGCGGTCTGTTATTCCTTCATTAAGAAACTTTTGGCTACTCTAGCATTTTCCTCTGGTATTTCTTCCACCTGTAATGAGGGATTTTGTTTAGCCATTACTCTGTTTGCCACATATGATGGAAAAATATGTGGACCTTATTGTTCTAACTGTTCCATTTCTTTAACCTCCCAAATGTTTTTTTAATAATCATTAGCAAAGCTATTATTTTCATTCCAGCCACATCATTACCCATGAGTAAATGCATGTCATCCAGCAGTAATTCCTTAACTACCCTTACTACCACTAGTCCAGAAAACAAGTCACACTCCAGTTATACTTCATACAATCGAACTTGGATCTACATTCCACCTATTGCATTTAACAACACTTTGGCTTACATTGAACTCCTGGAGAGAAAAAAAAACTAAATAATTGTCAGATAACAGGGTTTGACTACCCTTGTATCTCTTAATACACTTATGCATTTAATGGCAAGTTTGGAAGAAAAATTAGTTATCATTCATTTTCACAAAAGCCCTTCATATCTCTTATCTCACCTGCACTCATGGCAGTTTTTAACCCCTGGTCATTTTTGCTGTTACTGAAGAAATACATGTTCCATGGTATTTTTCTCCTGTGTTCCCTTCTTGGATTCTCACTTAAAAATCCTGACAAGTCTGATGGGTTTTCCTGACAAATTCTAGCATTCTGAATGAATATGTTCCTCTTTTTTACATGGAAACACTTTGGCCTTTGATTTTTCACCTCCTCCATCATCACTTCCTTTCTAATCTGGGAGCAAAGTCAGAAGTCAGACGACACCAGGTTACAGTCCAATAGGTTTATTTGAAATTACAAGCTTTTTGAGCACTGCTCCTTCATCAGGTAAGGTCAGTGACTTCACCTGACAAAGGAGCAGTGCTCTGAAATTTTTTGATTTCAAGTAAATCTATTGGGCTATAATCTGGTGTTGTGTGACTTCCGACTTTGTCCACTCCAGTGCAATACCGGCACCTCCACATCTGATCTGAGGAGGATATCATGGGGCATTCCCAGCTTTTTACTCTCTGTCCTGGCTACTTGTTTTTCTTTTACTCTCCCAACCTTGTTGAGTTTATGGGGATGGCAGGAAAAGGTTTATGGATCTGCTCATAACTACCAGCCATTGTTGCTGGTTGGTAGCAGCTGCAACATGTCTTTCACATGGGTTCTTATTACTAAAGGTACAGTGTTTTTAAATTCTTCAAAAAGAATGACATCTTTGGGAACTCTCATATGGTTTCAAATTCTAATGCACATGTTCAAATGTCAAAATTACTTTGACTAATCCTTTCAAATTCCATATAGGTTTGCTCAGGTTGTTTCCTTAAATTTCAAAATGCTTGCCTGTATACTTCATGGATCAACTCATATGTATCCAGTTTTAGTCTTTTTATCCCATCTTACTCCATAGAAGGGGATCAAAGGGTATGGGAAGAAAGCAGGAATGGGGTACTGAATGGGATGATCAGCCATAATCATACTAAAAACAGGAGCAGGCCTGAAGCACCAAATGGCTTACTCTTGCTTCTATTTTCTGTGTTTCGAGAAACCTCCTGTATAGATTTCCTTGCCTCACCATAAACTTGATCTGCACGAGAAGTGCCCAGGTTTCTTTTGCACAATATATTTGTCTTGCTATTTTTCAAAATGATGTGAAAAGTAACTGCACATCCTTTTCATCAAATCTTGGTAGGGCCTGTACAAATATACGTACTTTCTGACCGGATTTCAGATTATGGCGAGACATTTCCTCCTCAGAACCTTATTCAGCTTCTGATATCTCCTTTCTCAACTGCCTCTTTTTTAACTTAAATTTGTTTTCTTTTATCTCTCCTTCGAATCTCAAATTCCAGCCTTCTCATTTCCATCTACAATCTTTTCAAATCCATCTCCCTTTCCTTGTATTGTTCTGTCCATTGCAATCCAACTCAAGCTTCTTTTTATTTTGAGGTGTTTTAATTTTTTCTTATATTCAAGCTGCCTTAACTGAAACTCAGCATGAATGAATTCCAATATTTCACTATTTGGTGTTCTTGCTGTCTCTTGTATTTCCATTAAACTCAAATGCTGTACATAATCTCAATTATTTCTGCTTTCCTAGCTCTGGTAACTTATTTGCCAATTCAATTAATGTTGCTTTTCAGATCCCTCGTGCATTCATAAGGGTTAGCTCTTCCATTTGTAGCACAACCACCTGATGAAGGAGCAGTGCTCCGAAAGCTAATGCTTCCAAATAAACTTGTTGGATTATAACCTGGTGTTGGGTTATTTTTTGACTTTGTGCATCCCAGTCCAACACCACATCTCCAAATCATCCATTTGTAGGAACATGGCAATTTCTTGTGCCATGTATTATTTTTTAGTACAATCCTGGTATTTATTTTTCATTTTCATCTCCTACTAATTCCAAGCTTAATCTTACATTTTCTTTTGTTTCAAAATACATGATGGCACAGTGGTTAGTACTGCTGCCTCACAGTGCCAGGGAGCCAGAGATTGGGTGACTATATGGAGTTTGCACATTTTTCCGGTGTCTGCATGGATTTCCTTTGGGTGCTCTAGTTTCCTCGCACAGTCCAAAGATAAGCAGGCGAGGTGGATTAGCCATGGAAATGTAGGATTAGAGGGGAGGGGATTGGGTTTTGGTGGGAGGGTCAGTATGGACTCGTTAGGCCAAATGGCCTGCTCCCACATAGTAGGGATTCTGTGATTCTATTCTAAAATGCAAAACTGGGTATTGGCTCAAAGCACAACACTTAAAAGTACCATGGCAGTGAGGGGAATGAAGTATTCAGAATCAGGATCTGAAGTTAATACAGAATCCTAAGACAAAGCTGGAAAGGGAGACTCTAAAGGCAGGGAAAATACTTTTGGAGAACTTCAATTACAAGGCTACAAAGCCGGAAGATTCAAGGAGCAGCAGAAAGATAAAAAGTCTGAACACACCTTCCATGTTCTGTCGATTCCTCAAATCTTTTCACAGCCAATACATTCCTTTGGTGTGTAGCATGCTGTTTTGTCGGCAAATATGGCAGCACATTTCCAAGTGGAAATGTCTCTCAAATAGCAACTGAAGTACATAATCAATTGACTTGGTTGATAATTTTTTGTGAGTCAACAATGCGAAATAAGGTTTCAAGAAGACTCTCCAGTTCTTTGAAAAAGAATAATCTGATAATTTTGCTACAGTCATACAAAGTAACAGTTAGCCCATATTCAGTGGAAGTACACAGCAGCAAGTCCAAATATGCTTTGGAAGGAGTGTACTGTAGATTCAGCAGAATGTTACCAGGGTGACACAGGTTAAAGTGTAAGAGGAAGGAATATATTCGTATTCACTGAAGGTTTGAAGATTTAGGGGTGATTGGGATTGAGATTTTTTTAGGACGCTGAAAGAATTTCTTAGAAATGTTCTCCTGTCAAAGGGAATACAGGACAAGGGGATATATTGATAAAATCAGAATCCAGATATTCAGGGAGTGAGAAAACACTTCTTCACATAAAGGGTGCTAGAATTGTGAAACACTCTCCAATATAAAGCAGTAAATGCCAGCTTAATTAGGAATGTTAATTATGTGATTAAAAGTTTTAACCAATAAAAATGTTACTAATAAGGGGTCTTCACAGAATTGTATGGTGCAGAAGAAGGCCATTCAGTCTGCTCTATTTATGATGGAGAATTGTTTTCTTTTAGAGGATCATGAGCCCTACAGAATGGTGATTGCAGGATCATTGAATATTTTTAAGGCAGAAGGAGATAGATTCTTAACTAACAAGGGAGTTAAAGGACATTGAGGATTAAGTGGCAATTTGGTGTTGAGAACACAATTAGATCAGCCATGATCTTACTGAATTGTACAGCAAGCTGAAGGGCCAAATGGCCTACAGCTTCTAATTTGTGTGTTTATATTGAAGGAAAAGCAGCCAAGACAGATAAATGGAGTTAGCGTATGGATCCGCATTGCACTCATTGAATGGCAGAACCAGCTTAAAATGCTGAATGGTCTGCTTAATTTCCATGATGGGAAGAAACTTATTTCCTTTCTTGTTAATCAAATGGATTTCCTTGAGCTATGCAATGTAAACATTGCTATTAAATGCTACAAGGTGGCTGTTTACCCCAGTATAATTGTAACATCAAGCATAAAATGAGATGCTTCATGATAGTACATGTACAGTTCAAAGGTTGCTATGAGTTCAATTTAAAAACATCTCTTTATCTTTTAAGAAATGAAATAATGAGATTACATGGGGGTCCTGGGGTTTACTGGAAGAAAAGTTGGCTGGTAGCTGGTAGTTGGTTGGCTCCTTGCAAGTCAAACTCCCCTATACTCCCTGCAATAGTGTGTTGCAAGCATCTAAGTGGCTTAGCAATGAAATCCTGTCCCTCTTTCGGGAGCTGTTAGCCAAGCAACTTCACTAGTCCTGGCAGGGCAGAGCTCAGTCGTATTGCAGACAGTTATGGCTTCTGCAGGAAGGTAGTTTCTGGGGTTTTAGAGTGGGAAGTGATCCTAGAGCCCAGATAGGAGGCAGGAATGGGTTAGGTCTGTCAGGCAGGAAGAAGGCTGGCGTTAGCATCTTGGAGAGGGAGGGGTTGGCTGCCCTGATGCCCGGATGCCACCCCTGATTGAGGCTCCTGACCTTTCTGCATCCCTTTGTTCATATTGACCTTTGAAGGCAACCTGTATACATCCGCTGTATTATGACTGGAGTAGTATATTATTAAGGTCAATGGGCTTTATTATTAAGGAAGGGCTGGAGTACCAGGGCTATGCAAACTGTGAAAACAACAAATGCCCACTTAACTGCAGAAAAGTTAAAATGCATTTTATTCTGGGCTGTCTTTGGCTGGTGGGTACAAGGTGAGGAGGCATACCTCACCACCTTTTGAGGCATTCAATTTCTGCCAGACAGGAAGTCTCAAAATTTCTTGAGCTTTTTAACAGCCAAGAGATCAGAACAAGTTTGCAAGAGATTTATGAACTGCATTAACTGCCCCATTTTATAACCTGGTAGATATTATATTTCAGACCAGTTGATAAATAATACACAGGCTGGTCATTCATCTCTTTAAAAGAGAGCATGAGTTCCATATTTAATCATTTGCACAACATTTAATCTACCATCCAATTAAACGGATTTGTTCGAAGGCCAATGTCACTTAAATTGTAAGATTAGTATTCATCACTGCTTTTTAATTTGGATTTGATATAGTAATTCCACTTGAAGCTTACATTGATTTTAACTAGCACTATGACACATGGCAGGGATGCTTTGGATGTGACAGGGGTCCCATGCTGGCATTTGGAGTAAACAGCAATATAACCAGTTCAGCCAGAAAAGAAAGATACTGCACCTCCAATTTGAAACATGTAAGAGGCCACCTTGGAGTGTCTACAGTTGGTCGAGGACCTGGATGCCTCTTGCTAGAGTTACTGCAGGGATGGAATGAGGCTCTCAATTGCCCATTTATGTAATTCAAATGGGCTTGAAGCAGACTGTCACCTTTTCCATCATTGGCAAGAAGGCATACCATTGGGAACACATTCGACATGCTGCCTCATTCATATCCCTGCAATTCTAGCAGCCTTTTCACTTCCCAATGCCTTCCCCAAAAGTCCCATGATCTTCTCGTCTACATGTTGCTGAGGAGCATATTTCACCAATGTATTCATGTCTATCCAATTCCAGATAGAGTATCTCCTGCACTGTTATGATTGGAGACCCCTCTGTTTCTATGCTTGGTTCCCTCCTATTTCTCATCCTCAGACTGTTGCTTTGTGGCATTATTTGAAAACACAGCATCTGATTTCACATTTCATGTGTGAATACTCAACTCTACTTTACCACCTGCCCTGTCAACCACTCCAATAACTTTGATTTGTCATGTAAGTTTCCAAGGTCAGATTTATGTTGTTGAGAGGGGTGTCTAGAGTTGGGAATTTTTCTATTTCCACAATCCCATCATCCTGGAGGTACCTGTCCCACCCTAACTTCATTCCAGGCAGAGAGGTACAAAATGCCCAATGTCATGGAGCTAGAAATGAGCCTGGATTTAGAGGGGGGAAAATTGCAATGCACACCCAGTATAAGGCATATCTTTGACATTAGTGGGAGGTGAGACAGATATAGTGACTGTTGGACCCACAATTGTGAAGTTATCTCTGACCTTTATCAGAAGGAGTGACCATCTCTGATGACCAACAGGTTTTTAATTTGAGGAAAAGCTAGTTAAAAACTGTAAATCCCTCACAGGTTGCCTTTATTTCTTATGCCACTGCTGCACAAAGCTTTGATCACTGCTGGCATTTGCATCTGCAATTCTATTAAGTATCTATATGCTGAAACATTTACAATCCATTGTCTAGCTTCAAGTCAGTTCTCTGCACACAGTATTCAGACTGCTAATCTTGGAAGACAGTGACATAGTGGTAATATCTCTGGACTGGCAAACCAGCGGCTCAGGCTAATATTCTGGGGAGACAATATCATATCCCACCTTGTCCCTTGGTGGAACTTCAATTAATAAAATCTGGAATTGTAAATTAGCATCAATAATTGAGATCATGAAACTATTATTAATTGAAATTAAGGGGTTCTTATGATGCATTGGTGGTGTCTCAAGCTCTGAGCCAGGAGGCCCAGGTTTTTGTCTGACCTACCCCAGAGGAATGTAATAACAACTCTGAACAGATTGATTGGAAAAAAATATATCAATTGACATTAAAAGCTTTTCTGGTTCACTCATCCCTTTTAGTAAAGGACTTCCGTTATCCAGATCTAGTTTGGCCTACACATGACTCTAGATCCATGTGGCTAATACTTTAACCAACTCTTTGAAATGATCTATCAAATCACACAATCAGGGATGGGTAGCAAATCTTGGCCTTGTCAGTGATGCCTATGTCCCATGAAAGAATAAATTTGAAAGGCTTAAAGCCTGGCAGGTTCCTGGAGATATACAACCAAAATGCCAAGCCCTGACACTTCAAGCTTCACACTGTTATCAAGCTCTTGTGCACCTCACAGTCCAATGTACCAGTGGGTCATTATCATTCATTAATAGTCCCAACCATTGTGATGTGCAGATAGCAACAATGAGACGATCCATCCTGCATATAGCTAGTCCAGCATCAATGGTCAGGCATATTAAAAACAATTATAAATAATGATTTTATGCAACATTGCAACAAGGTAGATGAATTGATCACACAAAAAGAAGTAAATGGGTATGATCTACTTGCCATTACAGAAATGTAACTGGAGGGTGGTCAAGGCTGAGAACTGAATCCTCAAGGTTTTTGACATTTAGGAGTGAAAGCCAAAGCGGCAAAGGGCTTTCAGTAGTTCAGATAAGAAAGGGTGTGACCAGTATTTAATGAGAAAAGGTCGAAAAATTGAAGATCAAGATGTCAAATTAGTTTGGGTGGATCCAAGAATCAGGAAGGGGCAGCAAACATTTATGTGATGCCAAACAGCAGCAGTAATTCAGGGCATGGAAATCAGAAGATGCAAAACAATTGCAAGAGAGGTTAGACAGGCTTCAACAAGAGAATCTGACTGCAGGATATCAAATATATTGGTTCAGTTGCTAGTATAACATAACTTGGTGCAGTTGTATGGAGCCTTGATGAGTTCACATTTGGAATGCTGTATACAGTTTTATTTACCTTACTTGAAAAAAGGTATAGTTGCCACAAAGAGACTGATTCCTGGAATGGCAGGTTTGTCTTCTGTGAACACGTTGAGCAAACTAAGTCTAGATTATTGAGAGTTTTGCAGAATGATGGATAATCTCATTGGAATTCACAAAATCCTTCTGGAGCT
Source organism: Chiloscyllium plagiosum (assembly GCF_004010195.1). NCBI lineage: Eukaryota > Metazoa > Chordata > Chondrichthyes > Orectolobiformes > Hemiscylliidae > Chiloscyllium > Chiloscyllium plagiosum. Next base: position 100,661,538 of record NC_057711.1, on the reverse strand, counting down.
TGATGGTAGATATGGGAAGGAATATCCACAGAGGGGGAAGATGAGGGAGGACATATAGACCAAAGGACACAGTCTCAGATTAAGGGTATGATTTTTGGGATGGAGATAAGGGGTCACTTCCTTTGACAAGAGAGTGGTGATTCTATGGAACTTTATATCCCAGTGAGCTACATACCCCCAATCCAATTTAAAGTAGAGATTAATAGTTTCCTAGTCATTAAAAAATATCAAGAGATAGGGGGTGAGTAAGAAAATGTTTTTGAGGTAGAAGGTCTGTCATGATCAGGTTTAATAACAGAGCAGTCTTGAAAGTCTGAATGATCTACATTGCCTCCTATTTCCTTTGGAGCAATGTGCCTCATTCACTAGTGTTGCTCCATTATCTAACCAAACTCAAGAAATGATACCATGTGAGATGAGTACACAAAACTGGTGCTCATGCCACAAAAAAAGACCATCAATGGATAGTCAGACATAACTGTATTTCAGTTCAGTAACCAGGACCTGGATGCTTAAATGCAGTTTGTGGGCAGTGAAAGGGATAGTCAGTATCCAGACATAGAAAGCTCTCCCCACACGGAATGAAATGAACATTACTAGAGACTACAATGATTATGAATGCCTGAGATGAATAGTGCCCCAGCTATTTCCAAGATCTTCTACAGTCTGGCAAGGTGTATGGGTCCTTCTCCTACCCAGAAATAATCATTGGCTGTAAGTTACAAACCTAGGTAGCAGGTTCTCACTTTTTCTGGAAATGAGCAGATGAGGGTGTGAGACAATTAGCAGAAACACTACTCATGTTGTAAAATGTGTATCATCATGACCAATTCAAGTGACACTGACTCGCAATATTTGTCCATGCAGGAGTTCAATGTTTTTCAAATGTGACAATACTATGTACTTTATCCTAGTTGTTTTATGAAGTGAGGTTGAGACAGAGGTGCAAGCAGTCTGTTCCAAGCCAATAAAGGTAACAGCTTACAACATAGAATATAGAACATAGAACATTGCAGTGCAGTACAGGCCCTTCGGCCCTTGATGTTGCGCCAACCTGTGGAATCACTTTGAAGCCTATCTATCCTACACTATTCCATTTTCATCGATATGTTTATCCAATTTCCATTTTAATATCCTTAAATTTGGCGAGTCTAATACTGCTGCAGGCAGTGCATTTCACACCCCTACTACTCTCTGAATAAAGAAACTACCTCTGGCAGCTGCTCTATATCTATCACCCTTCTTTTTAAAGCTCTGTCCCCTTTAAAGCTCTGTCATCGCCATCTGAGGAAAAAGGCTCTCAGATCAACATCCAGGCAACATCCTAGTAAATCCTCTCTGAACCCTTTCCAAAGTTTCCACATACTTCCAATAATGCGGTGACCAGAACTGTACGCAATACTCCAAGTGTGGTGGTATCAGAGTTTTATACAACTGCAGCATGACTTCATGGTTCCGAAACTCAACCCCTCTACAAATAAAAGCTAACACACCATATGCCTTCTTTACAACCCTATCAACCTGGGTGGCAACTTTCAGGGATCAATGTACATCGACACCAAGATCTCTGCTCCTACACAGCCAAGAATCTTACCATTAGCCCAATACTCTTTATTCCTGCTGCTCCTTTCAAAGTGAATCACCTCATGCATTAAACTCCAAATGCCACCTCTCAGCCCTCTCTGCAGCTTATCTATGTCCCTCTGTAATCTGCAAAATCCTTCAGCACTATCCACAACTCCACTGACCTTAGTGTCATCTGCAAATTTATTAACCCATCCTTCTACACCCTCATTGAGGTCATTTGTAAAAAATGACAAACAGCAGTGGCCCCAAAACATATCCCTGTGCTACACCACTAGTAACTGAACTTCAGGATGAACATTTCCCATCAACCATCACCCTCTGTCTTCCTTCAGCTCACCAATTTCTGATCCAAACCACTAAATCACCCTCAATCCCATGCCTCTCTATTTTCTGCAATAGTCTATGGTGGGGAACCTTATCAAACAATTACTGAAATCCATATACACCACATCAACTGCTTTACCCTCATCCACCTGTTTGGTCACCATCTCAAATAACTCAATAAAGTTTGTGACACATGACCTAACCTTCACAAAACTGTGTTGACTATACCTAACCAACTTATTCCTCTCTTGATATAAATCCTAACTCTTATAACCTTTTCCAACACTTTACCCACAACCAAAGTAAGGCTCACTGATCTATAATTACCAGGGTTGCCTCTACTCCCATTTTTGAACAAGGGGACAAGGTTTGCTATCCTCTAGTCTTCTGGCACCATTACTGTTAGATAATGATGACACAAAAATCAAAGCCAAAGGCTCTGCAATCTCCTCCCTGGCTCCCCAGAGAATCCAAGGATAAATCCCATCCAGTCCAGGGGACTTATCTATTTTTACACTTTCCAGAATTGCTAACACCTCCTCCTTATGAACCTCAATCCCATCTTGTCGAGTAGCCTGTATCTCAGCACTCTCCTCGACAACATTGTCTTTTTTCCAATGTGAGTACTGATATAAAATATTAATTTAGCACTTCCCCTATCTTCTTGGATTCCATGTACAACTTCTCACTACTATCCTAGTTTGACCCTAATCTTTCGCTCGTCATTCTTTTTTTCCCGATATAGCTATGGAAAGCTTTAAGGTTTTTTTCCTTGATCCTACCTGCCAACAGCTTCTCATGTCCCCTCCTGGCTCTTCTTGATTCTCTTTTTATGTCTTTCCTGGCTAACTTGTAGCTCTCAAGTGCCCTAACTGAGCCTTCAAGTCTCGTCCTAACATAAGTCTTCTTCTTTCTCTTGACAAGAGATTCAACTTCTTAGTAAACCACGGCTCCCTCGCTCGACCACTTCCTCCCTGCCTGACAGGTACATACATATCAAGGACACACAGTAGCTGTTCCCTGAATAAGCTCCACATTTCAATTGTGCCCATCCCTTGCAGTTTCTTTCCCCATCCTATGCATCCTAAATCTTGCCTGATTGCATCATAATTGCCTTTCCCCCAGCAATAACTCTTGCCCAGCATTATATACCTATATGTTTCCATCACTAAAGTAAACATGACCAAATTGTTGTCACTATGACTAAAGTGCTCACCTATCTCCAAATCTCACACCTGGCCAAGTGCATTAACCCTGTACAAAATCCAGTATGACCTTGACCCTTGTCAGGAAACCATCCTGCACACATTGGACAAAAATTGATCCATCTAAAATACTCAAACTATAGTATTTCCAGTCAATCTTTGGAAAGTTAAAGACCCCATAACAACTACCCTGTTATTCTTGCTCCTATCCAGAATTATCTTTCCTTTCCTTTCCTCTACATCTCTGGAACTATTCGAAGGTCTATAGAAAACTCCCAACAAAGTGACCTCTCCTTTCCTGTTTCTAACCTCAGCCCATACTAACTTAGTTGACGAATTCTCAAATGTCTTTTCTGCTGCCGTAATACTGTCCTTGACTAACAATGCCACACCACCCTCCCTTTTATCATTTTCTCTGTTCTTAGTGAAACATCTAAATCCCAGAACCTGCAACAACCATTCCAGTCCTTGCTCTATCATGTCTCTGAAATGGCCATAACATCAAAGTCCTATACACCAAACAATGCTGCAAGTTCACCCACCTTACTCTGGATGCTCCTGGCACTGAAGTAGACACACTTCAAACCATCTTCCTGCTTGCCGGTGAACTCATGCGACCTTGAAACCATTTTTCTGACCTCATTACTCTCAACATCCTGGACACTGGAACTACTATTTAAGTTCCCATCCTCCTGCTGAATTAGTTTAAACCTGTCCAAATAGCATTAGCAAATCATCATTCCCCCCTCCCCAGGATATTGGTACCCCTCTAGTTGAGGTGTTAACCATCCTGTTTGTAGAGATCCCACCAACCCCGGAATTATCCAGGTATCCAAAACCCTCCCTCCTGTACTGTCCCTGTATCCATCTGTTCAACTCCTCTGTCTCCCTATTCTTCTCCTTGCTAGAATGTGGCATGGGCAACAAACCATAGTTAACAACTCTGTTTCTTCTAACAGTAAGCTTCCACCCTAGCTCCCTGAATTTCTACCTTAAATCCCCATCCCTTTTCCTGCCTATGTCATTGGTGCTTATGTGGACCAGGACTTAGAGCTGCTCCCCCTCCCCCTCCACGATCCTGAAAACATGATTCGCGACATCACGAACCCTGACACTTGGGAGGCAACACATCAACCATGAGTCTCTCTCATTCCACAGAACCTCCTATCTGTCCCGCTAACAATGGAGTCCCCAATGACTAATGCTCTGCTCACCTCCCACCTTCCCTTCTGATCAACAGGGACAGACTCTGTGCCAGAGACCTGTAACCCATTGTTTACCCCTTTTAATTGTCCCCCCCAACAGTATCCAAAATGACATACTTGTTATTGAGGGGAACAGCCTCAAGGGTTCCCTGCACTGTGTGCCAGTCCCCTTTTTGTCCTGCGACTATAACCCATCTGCCTCTTTCTTGCACCTGAGGTGTGACTACCTCCCTGTACTTCCTTTCAATAATCTCCTTTGCCTCCCGAATGATCCGAAGTTCATTCAGCTCCAGCTCCAGTTCCTTAATGCAGCTTTCAAGGAGCTGGAGTTGGGCGCACTTCCCGCAGACGATGTCAGCAGGGACACGAGTGGTGACCCTTACCTCCCACCTACTGCAAGAGGAACATTCAACTGCCCTAACCTCCAATCCCACTATTCTAAATTTCCAAGGACACTGTAGAAAAATTAAAAAGAACTAGTTACCTACCCAATCCAGCACACAGAATGGTTTGTTTTGATTAGAGGAGGAAGATGGGTGGGAGACACTACCTAAGTAGCGTTTCAGGTAGCACAACAACCCAAATATATTACTTCACTTACTCAGCAGTCCCGTGTCCACTCCTGCTCAGCGTGTGCTCCGCCTATTCACGAAGTAAGCTTATATAACTTTAAATTTGCCTTCGCGGCAGACCCCTGATCCTCGTTGCCACACCTCCCACTACTGCTACTACTGGCAAAATGGAGACCCTTGAACACACGAGGTAAGTTCATATAATTTTAAATTTACCTGCCTGGCAGTGATGCCTTGGGTTTTTTTTAAGTTGGAACAATAGAAGCAGCATGAAAGGGTGAGTTTAAGCTCCCATAGAACCAGCATTTTACTTTAACTTTCAGCAGCTGTTGGGATTTGGAAGCTGCTTTATATCTCTCTCTGCTACAGTAAAACTTGAGTCCTATCTCTCTCTTCCAGAGTTTTCTCTTGATGTTCATTCTTCCAGGACTGGGGAATTGCATGTCTGACAATCTAATTTATTGAATTTGGCTTTGTCAAGGAATTGTTTAAGGGATGTTATTACATTTACATAGTTGCTGTTTAGTAGTTAAATAATATATTATTCTGTTAAGTTTTCTTATGCAGTTAAGTTATTCCAATTCTTCTTTCTTTTGTTTGAATTTTAACTATCATATAAGAATAAAGTGTGATGTTCTTCCAACTTTGTAGTCTGACCAAGTGAATTGCATCCAGAAAACAATGCCTTACACTTGCCTTTAAAAATAAGAAAAAGTTGGGGGTCTAGGCCATTTTCTTAGAATATTTTGAGAAGGTTTGGTCTGGTCCATAACAAACTGGGGGCTCTTGTTGGGATCAAAATCTTTAATTTCAGGTTGGGTTTAGGATTATTGGATTCAAAGACAGTGATAGGTGTTGGTGTTTGGTGTTGGGTGTTGCATTTAGTGGGTTTAAATAGGATGTGCTTTGTGTAGTAATGGTTGTTTCAGTCATGAAGAGTTTCGTGGGAGTGCAATAATTCACTTTGGGAGTTTTACAATAAGTGAGCAAGACAACGTTTTTGGAATTAGCAGGCAAGATGGAGTTCAGGTTGCCTTTTCCATGTGCAAAGGGGAAGTAATTACAGCAAAAGCGTGACATTTATGAATGCCAGAAATGTCATCATAAACTTTGGAAATGATTAAAAATCAATTCTAAATGAAGCAGCTTGAATCAGAGACAAAAACAAAAGAAAGAGAAAGTAAAATGAAACAGCTTGAATTAAAATTAAAAGCCAAAGAAAAGCAGAAAGCCAAGCTAGCTCTAGCAGAGGAAAAAGAAAGGGAAAATAAGGCCCTCGCAAAAAAAAGGGAGAAGGAGAGAGTTTTTGAACTTTGGAGATTGGAACTGAAAACTCAAAGTTGACTTAAAACGTTGGAGATAGAGATGAAAGGTAGGAGAAGTGATGAGGAGAGTATTGGAGACCAATCCCATTGTAGTCTAATGCCTGGTAGAGATCCATTTAAATATGTTTGACGAGAAGGATGCAAAAGCCTTATTCATTTGATTTGAGAAAGTGGGAAAACTAGGCAGGATTGAGATTCACAAGGAGGAGGTGTTAGCAATTCTGGAAAATGTGAAAATAGATAAGTCCCCTGGGCTGGATGGGATTTATCCGAGGATTCTCTGTGAAGTCAGGGAGGAGATTGCCGAGCCTTTGTATTGATCTTTATGTCGTCATTGTCTACAGGAATACTGCCAGAAGACTGGAGGATATCAAATGTTGTCCCCTTGTTCAAGAAGGGGAGTAGAGACAACCCTGGTAAATATAGACCAGTGAGCTTTACTTCAGTTATGGGCAGTGTTGGAAAAGGTTATAAGAGATGGGATTTATAATGATCTACAGAGGAGTACATTGATTAGAGATAGTCAACAGTTTTGTGAAGGGTAGGTCATGTCTCGCAAACCTTATTGAGTTCTTTGAGATGATGACCAAACAGGTGGATGAGGGTAAAGTGGTTGATGTAATGCATATGGATTTCAGTAAGGTGTTTGATAAGGTTCCCCACAGTAGGCTATTGCACAAACTACAGAGGCATGGGATTGAGGGTGATTTAGCAGTTTGGATCAGAAATTGGCTAGCTGAAGGAAGACAGAGGGTGGTGGTTGATGGGAAATGTTCATCCTGGAGTTCAGTTACTAGTGGTATAGCACAAGGGTCTGTTTTGGGGCCACTGCTGTTTGTCATTTTTATAAATGACCTGGATAAAGGCATAGAAGGATGGGTAAGTAAGTTTGCAGATGACACTAAGTTTGGAGTTTAAAGCAGAAAAGTGTGAAGTGATTCGCTTTAGAAGAGCAACAACAATACAGAGTACTGAGCTAATGGTAAGATTCTTGGTAGTGTTGATGAGCAAAGAGATCTCAGTGTCCATGTACATTAATCCCTGAAAGTTGCCACCCAGGTAGATAAGGTTGTTAAGAAGGCATACAATGTGTTAGCTTTTATTGATAGAGGGATTGAGTCTCGGAGCCATGAGGTCATGCTGTAAAACTCTGGTACAGCTGCACTAACAGTACAGTTCTGCGTACAGTTCTGGTCACTGCATTATAGGAAGGATGTGAAAGCTTTGGAAAGGATTCAGTGGTGATTTACTGGAATGTTGACTGATATGGGGGAATGTCTTATGAGGAAAGGTTGAGGGACTTGAGGCCGTTTTCGTTAGAGAGAAGGTTGAGAGGTGACTTAATTGAGACACAGGGTGGACAGCCTTTTACCTCAGATGATGATGGCTAGCACGAGGTGACATAACTTTAAATTGAGGGGTGATAGATATAGGACAGATATCAGAGGTAGTTTCTTTACTCAGAAAGTAGTAGGGGCGTGAAACACACTGCCTGAAACAGTATTAGACTTGCCAAATTTAAGGGCATTTAAATGGTCATTGGGTAAACATATGGATGATAATGGAAAAGTGTAAGATAGATGGATTTCAGATTGGTTCCACAGGTCGGCGTAACATCAAGGGCCGAAGGTCCTGTACTGCGCTGTAATGTTCTATATTCTTGATTCAGTCCATTTAAATTAGCTTTTGGTCATGACATGAGAGGACCACTGAAATTAATTAAGGAGAAATTGATGAGTCAGTGTTCAGAGACCACATATTTGTCATATGTGTCAAATTTTAGAAAGACTAAATAGAGCAGGTGAGTTGACTAGACATGTAACACAGCATGTGATGAAACAGGAAACAGATGAGAATTCAAAAAATTTGCAATTTTGCTAGTTGAAATAAAATGTTACTGTTACTCCCTATAGTCGATGAACCTTTGTAGGCAAGGTTTAGTAGGCCTTAACAAACTGAAAGGAAATTGATTGAGGTGAATTATTTGACAAGAACGTCAAATAGAAAGAAATCTCACACAGTGTGTCATGTGAATATAGTCCAAAGGTATTTTGGTAGGGAAGGAAAGCAAAAAGAGAATGTATTACTGGTTAAAACACAGAATGAAGAACCAAGTTCAGATGATTCTAAATTGGACATTCCTCAAATTAAATTGGACAACTCCCTATGACGCTGTCTGTGCCACATTGGTCAGATTGATTCTAATCTAAAAAAAGGATTTACAGAATCTTACATGGATTCATGCAGTTTTTGAGCAAAGTAAAATGTATTTCTGCAAGTACATATTCACCCCACAAACTCATATGTGTATGTGTGCGTGTGGGTGTGTATGTGTGGGTGTGTGTGTGGGAGGGGGGGGGGGTGTGATGTCCCAAGTGACTGAGTATGTTGCTTGGAGGACATGCATGATTAAGTAATTTGTATACTTGGAGGAAATGAACCGGATTGAGGAAAATTGTGGGCGGCACGGTGGCACAGTGGTTAGCACTGCTGCCTCACAGCTGTGTGTATAGTGCAATGGGGTCACCTGTAGTGTGACATGAACCCAAGGTTCCAGTTGAGGCCATCCCCATGGGTACTGAACTTGGTTATCAGCTTCTGCTCGGCCACTTTTCATTGGTGCCTGTCCCGAAGTCCGCCTTGGAGGACGGTCAGCCAAAGGTCCGAGGTCGAATGTCTCGTACTGCTGCAATTTTCTCCGCCTAGGAGGGAACACTCCTGTCTGTTGATTGTTCTGCGATGTCCATTCATCCGTTACTGTAGCCTCTGTTTGGTCTCGCCAATGTATCATCCTGAGGTTAAGTCTCCAATAGCACACACAGACACAGCTACACACACAACTTTTTACTGCAACTTTCTACCATTGCCCTGTACAGGACAATGTTTAAGAGATTATCTGGGGAAGGGGGCTTTAGGGTTCACCCCTGTGTAGAACTCCAGAAAAAGTATGGGGGGGAGAGAGAGAGAGAGAGAGAGAGGGGGTGGGAGGTCATTCATTTAGGGACAGTGTCCGGACTCTCCAGGACTGTTCTTGGCAGCATTTCAGTGAGTCGAGTTCATTGTAATCACTGTACCTGTAAACAAAAGACCCGATCAGGGTTGAAACAACTCTTTGACGTAATGTTTCTATCAGGACCTTGAGGTCCCCTTCGGATAATCCGACATTCGGATAGTTGATATTTGGATAATCGAGGTTCCTCTATACTAGTTTTTCATTTTGAAAGTAATATTGCACTATCCATGTCATGATAGATAGTGGGCGGCATGGTGGCACAGTGGTTAGCACTGCTGCCTCACAGCGCCTGAGACTCGGGTTCAATTCCCGCCTCAGGCGACTGACTGTGTGGAGTTTGCACGTTCTCCCCGTGTCTGCGTGGGTTTCCTCCGGGTGCTCCGGTTTCCTCCCACAGTCCAAAAGATGTGCAGGGTCAGGTGAATTGGCCATGCTAAATTGCCCGTAGTGTTAGGTAAGGGGTAAATGTAGGGGTATGGGTGGGTTTCGCTTCGGCGGGTCGGTGTGGACTTGTTGGGCCAAAGGGCCTGTTTCTACACTGTAATGTAATCTAAAAAAAAATCAAAAGTGCGGGGGATGGATTTTTCAAGGTAAAATTCCATTTCAGAGGTGGTACAAAGCATTTTATGTTGCCATTTTCTTCATTTGGGCATATGATTCAAAATATATAACCTGTAAAATAGGGAAAAGAAATATCTAAACGATCAGTCAATGAGCAGTTCTGTTTTGAGGGTTTTAATTGCATACCCATAGTTACACATCAGGAGTCCTTGCACAACATCAGTAAATGCTGGAAACCTAATTTCCTGAGTTTATATACAGTTTTGGTTTTGCTCACAAATAGTGATGTGAATCCACATTTTAGCAGACTGAGAATTTTCTGATACAAAATTAATCTTTCACTATCTATGTCATGATCACTGAGGTGTTCCACGAGTCTATCAAAAGAGCTCTGTTTTTCCTTTTTTAGTCTGGTTACACCAGGGATTGAATTCAATTTGAAATGTGATGATTTTCATTGAATTCAATCTGCCAAGTGCTGCAGTGTGCTTCATCCTGAATCAGTACAGCTATTGGACTATATCAAATTACAGTTTAGCACTCACACTGTTGGATACAGTACAAAAGGGGAAGAGCAGAATAGAGTCAAGCCTGAATTCAGTCAGGATGAATCAGAAGCAGTGTAAAACCAAACTCAGAATATATGGGTATTAACGAAAAGCTAGTGTTAAGAGTATTTGAATCTGTGCCTTCAATCTAACAGAAGTGTGAAGATATAGTGTGTGACAGCTCTTTATCACACTGCAATACCATCATACTGGATCTTTGATCAGTCATCTCATTTCCTTTGTGGTTGTAGGGATATTGTTTGCAATTTCTGGAAGCTTGAGGCAAATGAGGACTGAGTACAATGCTAATGCAAACTATTAATTGCCTGTAGATTATGTACAGAAGTTTCTAGAGCAAGATGTTCAGAAGAAGGGTCACGAGACTTAAAACATTAATTGTTTTCTGTCCACAAATGCTGCCAGACCTGCTGCGTTTCCTATTTTTGTGCTTAAGACTTCACTAGTGCCTACTTCCATCACACACGACCTGACATCCTCAACACTTAACTCCTTACTGCTCAGTAGCTTTTATTAGAGAATTGCTATCTTACTTGACATGATTAACCAGTCTGAACACTTTCTGATTTCAACAGGCCCATCAATAAAAACAAACTTCTGCTCAACTCAGACAATTGACAAAAGTGGAGATCATGCAGACTGGCAAAGTCCCTCTATAGTTAAACAGCTGGAAGAAAAAGCACTTTAATCAACTAACTGCTTAAAAATCAAATTAAAAAAAACATATTTATGAGCATGATAAGCTGTTCAAATAAGTGGTGTACATCTCCAGTAATGATACTGATATTTCATACATACATACTGCCTTTACCAAATGTGTGTGCTCCAAATCTCTGGAACAAGAAGCATATTCTAGTAAAATTGACACAATAATAACGAGAAAAGAATTCAAAGAAATAAATACAGGTTCTGAGTCAGCCTTGAGACTAAGCTGTTTCTCAACTACTTTGTTTCTGAAACATTTTGTAATGCTTCCTGTGATTATACAATGTATATTGTACCTCATTATGTATATTGTACCTTATTAACTGATCACACAGTCAGACCTGCAGCTAAGTGGTTCATCTCTAAATTGTAGGTTCAAGTCCTTCTCCAGGGATTTATGCAAGCAGTCCTGGGCTGACAAGTTGCTGTTGTACTGAGAGAGTGCTGCACTGTTAGAGGTGCTATCTTTCAGATGAGACATGAAGGCAAGGACCTGTCACCCTATGAGGATATAAATGATTCACAGCACTCTTTTTATCACAGACAATTCTGCTCAGTATTCTAAACCATCATTCTCACACTTAACCAACAGGAGAACAGGTTATCTCATTGGGTCTTTATCTCATTGCTGTTTGTAGATCTGTACTTTGCTGAAATTGGCTGCTGTATATCACATGTTTAAAGGGAACCCCACTTCATGGGTGTTAACATCCAGAGCTTATCGAAAGCACTACTGTAACTGTTGTCCATGCTTTGAACACTTCAACCAGTCTCTATGTAAATTCATTTTAATCTGGTACTATACTTGTGAGATTAACAAAAAGGTCAGAGTTGACATCTAATTCAATGGAATTTTATTCATAAAGTACCTTGAATTCACAAAAGAGCCATAAGACTGGATTTTATCTGAAACACCATTCTTTCTTGATAAACTATCAATTCTTACATTAATTTCTCTACCAGTTGCAACTTTAAGTCATTATTGCAATCTTTATCTAAACTGCTACAGGTTATCAGTTGAGGACCAGGTACTACTCATGTTGTTAAACTTGGCTAGGCTGTGTAAATGGCTCTGATGAACTTGGTAAATGTTGGTCTTGTACATGGTCATCTTTTCTCTTTCCCCATGGTTGTCTTCTCTCTCTCCAGGTGTTTGGAGCTCTGCTGTCAGGCCAGGTTGAGTCTTCACTGAAGGAATGGTGTCCCTACTTATTCATTTCTGCTGCATCTTTCCAGAATGTTCTCTGGCCCTCAGCTTATTGATCTTCAAGGTCAAGGTCACAGTGTCCAACCCTCAGCACCCTTCTTCACATATGTCAAAGACATGTCCCCTTCTCCATATATAGCCATGGTGGGAAGCTGGGGTGCCAGCGAGTCTGCTGAATGTATCTCCAATTCACAAATTAGCCTTGATTTTCACAGCAGTCCAGGTTTGTCCTTGTCAACCTTTGTCTTCTGCAGATGTTTTGTGCTTGATCTGTCCTGAAAGTCCCATTGTGCCTGGCTGCTCAAAGGTTGCCTGTTTTGGTTTCAGGCCTAGCCGTTCAGGCTGTGGGCTGTCTGGCCACACAAGTACTTCTTACTAATCTTTTGCCATGTTGGAATTCAGAATTTCTCTAAATCAATGCAACAGAAAACCGTTATGCTGACACTGAAAAATGTTCTGGAGTAAATTAAATTGCGAAAAGGAATTGCTTAAATTACATGCACCTCAATCATACAACACAGCGAGTGAATATGTCTAAAGCCAGTCCTTAGCATTCAGTTTTGGGGAGTTTATACATGAAGGTGCTGTGAAGTGCAATCTACATTATGTAGCAAATGTGGTTTTTAACAGATACACTTCCAATTCCTGTTCGTTTTCTTTCAGCTTACTGCTTGCTGTTTTACCAAGGCAAAAGTGAGAACTGCAAATTCTAGAGATTAGAGTCGAGTGTGGTGCTGGAAAAGCACAGCAGGTCAGACAACATCTACGAAGCAGGTGAATCGACGTTTCTGGCAAAAGCCCTTTATCAGGAATGAGGCTGTGAGCTGAAGGGGTGATAAAAGGGAGGGAGGTGATGCTGAGGGGAAGGTAGCTGAGAGTGCAATAGGTAGACGGAGGTGGGGGTAATTTTGATAGGTCAGAGAGGAGGGTGGAGCAGATAGGTGGGAAGGAAGATGGACAGGTAAGACAGGTCATGAGGGTATTGCCGAGTTCGAAGGTTAGATCTGGGATAAAGTGGAGGGAGAGGAAATGAGGAAACTGATGAAATCCACATTGATGCCAATGTGGAGGGTCCTGAGGCAGAAGATGAGTGTTCTTCCTCCAGGCGTCAGGTGGTGAAGGATTGGTGATGGAGAAGGCCCAGAGCATGCATGTCCTTGGAGGAGTGGGAGGGGAGAGTTGAAGTGTTTGGTCACAGGATGGTGGAGTTGGTTGGTGCAGGTACCCTGGAAATGTTCTCTGAAATGGTCTGCGAGTAGGCATCCTGTCTCCCCAGTGTAGAGGAATAAAGGATACAGTAAATTTCATGTGTGGAAGTGCAGGTAAAACTCTGATGGATATGGAAGGCTCCTTTGGGGCCTTGGACGAATGCGAGAGGGGAGGTGTGGGTGCAGGTTTTGCAATTCCTGCAGTGGCAGGGGAAGGTACTGGGAGGGGAAGGTGGGTTGGGAGGGGTGGGCATGGACCTAACGAGGGAGTTGTGGAGGGAACAGTCTTTATAGAAAGTAGATAGGGGTTGGAGGAAATATATCTCTGGTGATGGGGTCCATTTGTAGGTGGCGTAAATAGAGGAGGATGATGTGATGTATACGAAGGTTGGTGGGCTGGAAGGTGAAAACAGGGGGGGTTCTGTCCTTGTTGTGGTTGGAGGAATGGAGTTTGAGGGCAGAGGTGCAGGAAGTGGATGAGATGCACTGGAGGGCATCATCAAACACGTGAGAGGGAAAGTTGCGGTCTTTAAATCTGTCCTTGTTGTGGTTGGAGTGGAATTTCCCCTCTCACATGGTTGATGATGCCCTCCAACACATCTCATCCACTTCTCATACCTCCGTCCTCAAACCCCACAACACCAACCTCCGTATACGTCACATCATCCTCTGCCATTTACACCACCTACAAACAGACCCCAATCCCAGAGATATATTTCCCTCACCACCCCAATCCACTTTACGAAAAGACCATTCCCTTCACGTCTCCCTCATCAGGTCCACACTCCCCCCCACCCAATCCACCCTCCCCTGCTGGCACCTTCCCCTGTCCTCCCAGGAATTGCAAAATCTGCGCCCACACCTCCCCCCTCACCTCTGTCTAGGCCCCAAAGGAGTTTTCCACATCCATCAAAGTTTCACCTACACTTCCATACATGTTATTTACTGTATCCATTGCTCCTGATGCGGTCTCCTCTACATTGGGGAGACAGTACGCCTGCTCGCAGACAGCTTCAGAGAACATCTCTGGGACACCCGCACCAACCAACCCGACAGCCCAGTGATCAAGCACTCCAACTCCCCCTCCCACTCTGCTTCCTTCATCAACACTCCTTAACCACCCGACTCCTGGAAAAAGAAGGTCATATCTTCCTCTTCGAGGCCCTCCAACTCCATAGCATCAATGTGGATTTCACCGGTTTCCTCATTCTGCCTCCACCCCACCTTACCCTAGTTCCAACCTTCCTCCTCGCCACTACCCTCATGACCTGTCCTACCTGTCCGTCTTCCTTCCCACTTATCCGCTCCACCCTCCTCTCTGACCTATCACCATTACCCCCACCTCTATCTACCTATCGTACTCTCAGCTACCTTCACTCCAGCCCCACCCCCTCCCATTTATCTCACCACCCCCTTGGCTCACAGCCTCATTCCTGATAAAGGGCGTTTGCCTGAAACATCGCATCTCCTGCTCCTCGGATGCTGCCTGACCTGCTGTGCTTTTCCAGCACCATACTCTCTGCTGTTTTACCAAGTCTTCCTCCCTTTCCATTAATCTCAACCACTCCTTATAGGTTAAAAACAGTTTCATAATCAACCGCTTTATCATCTTCAAGACTACCCTAATTGTAGGATCAGCAACTTTAATAATAAGAGCCTGTTTTAATATAATTTTATCAAATCTCAATTATAGAGTCAGAGAGTCATAGAGATGTACAGCATGGAAACAGACCCTTCGGTCCAACCTGTCCATGCCGACCAGATATTCCAACCCAATCCCAGTAAGAGATGCTACTCAAATGCCAATAATAAAAAAAGAGAGATAGCAAATAACGTTCTAAAGCTTCTTCAAATAATAGTAAATGATTAGATGATGCATTCTCACAAGTGCAATGTTCATAATAGTTTTAAAACATAGAACAAACCATTTGAAAAGGGTTCGACAATTGAAATTGAGAGCCACACATTAGACCTTCATGAATCACACACACAGATCATTTCTAGTTCGTTTGTCAATGCATAATATTAAATGCCTGCATAGATTATTTTGACAGAAGTGTGATTTTAAAGCAAAATTGTTGATTGTTGGATGAACAAAAAACTGATTAAATAACTCTATACACCTGTTATTGAGCAATCATTAGCTTTTTGGTTTTGTGAAATGTTTTTTAAAAACACAAGAAGGAGTATATTAAAACAATAAAACCCCTTTAAGCCTCCATTTTAAGTACTGTCATGGCTGATTTTTAGCTTCAGATCCACTTTTATGCCTGTTCCCCATATTCCTTTATTCTTTGAGACTTGAAAACAAAATCTATCCATCTCAACCTTAAATATTTTCAATTCTGCCATTCTTATAATCTGGGCTAGAGATTTCCAAAGATTCACAATCCATCAAGCCATGACATTTCTCCTCATCTCAGTCCCAAATAATCAGACCCTTATCCTGAAACTTTACCCCTCCCAGTTTGATATATCCCAGCCAATACCATTCATATTCTTGAATGTTTCAATGAACTCACCTTTCATTCCTCTAAATTCCCAGGGCATTTTAAGCCCAGTTTATTCAATGCCTTAAAATTGGATAACTCTGTTACCAAACTTGGTACCGATCTAGTGAATCATTGCTGTGCTGCCTCCCAGTGCTAGTATATACTTCCTTAAATATGGAGACTAAAGTGTCATATGCTATTCTAGGTGTCTTCTCACCATAGCTCTGTCCAATTAAAGCAAGATTTAATTATTTGAGTATTCCAATCTTTTTGTGATGTAGGCCATACTTTTTGATTCCTTTAGCCTGAAAAACTATTTCTAATTCTTTTCTGAAAATCTTTTGGCTTCCACTGCTTTCTAAGGCATAAAAATTCCACAGGGTCACCATTCTCTTCATCTCAGTCCGAAATGGCCTACCCTGTATCCTTAGACTGTGATCCTCACTGAAATTTTGTTTCTCAATGGAATGTATTTTTGTTGAACATTTTGAATTGAAAATTAAATTCTAACAATCAAGTGTTTGAATTATTAACATTTGAGTCGTGCTGTAAAAGGCTGAATTTTTATGTAAAATAACAATCTAAAATTAGAGCTCCAGGGTACAATCTCCAAGTCTGCGTATGACAAACATAGTAAACTATCAACAATATCTGTCCTGGATATGTTTCCTATTCTTTATCCAATATCATTTCCAGCAGTACAGTGGCTCAGTAATTAGCACTGCTGCCTAACAGCATCAGGGACCTGGGTTTGATTCCAGCCTCGAGCGACTGCCTGTGTGGTGTTTGCAAATTCTCCCTGTGTCTGCGTGGGTTTTCTCCAGGATGCTCCAGTTTCTTCCTACAGTCCAAAGATGTGCAGGTTAGGCAAATTGGCCATTCTAAAATTCTCCATAGTGTTCAGGGACGTCAGGGTAAATATTGGATAGAGGGAATGAGTTGGATGGGTTACTCTTCGGATGGTCGGTGGAAACTTGTTGGGCCGAAGGGCCTGTTTCCATGCTGTAGGAATTCGATGATTTCATGGGGATTTGATAATTTCACATATACTTCTAGTTTCTAAGGGGACATAAAGATTTCATTTATTTTAAGAGTGGCATTAAACATTGCACTGGGAGATTCTCACCAAAATAGGCTTACCTATAAGCCTGGCAAGTTACAGACTCATTTTAGATTAACACAGGGATTTTACTTAATAGTGCAGGTTAATTGACTGTTGTAGGATCACAGAGTTATAGAGATTCTCAGCATTGGAAAAGGCCATTTGGCCCATCACACCATGTTGGGTCAAATGGGATGGTGTGGTAGCTCAGAGGTTAGCAGTGCTGCCTCACAGTGCCAGGGACCTGTGGTCAATTCCACTCTCAGTTAACTGTCTATGTGAAATGTGCACATTCTCCCTATGTCTGCATGGGTTTCCTTTGGGTGCTCCAGTTTCCACTCACAATTGAAAGATGTGCAGTTTATATTGGTTCCAAAACAATGCTATGCTATCACAATACTAGCAGCTTGAGGAAATCTTAATGGCAATGACATCAGAGGGTTAGGCAAACACATTTGTGCCGTTCCATTCTGAAGGCGTACACTGATGTATGTGACATCAAATTATCGGAGAATTAGATTTACTTTTGCTTCAGTGTGTTAACTGAATTGTTAACAATGACGCATTTTAGCAAAACCCAAGAAGATTCACAGCAAAAACAGCTTGAACTAAAGCAAGCAGGAAATGTTAAGTAAAACAGGAATTGTAGGACCTGCGCCACTGTTGGCAATAGTTTAATTCTAAGAAGCAAATGGAGAGGTTTGAAAAATATAAATTGACAGGATATTTTCTGTAATTAAATCAGAAGCAACTTACTTTATTCGGAATTTTTCATTAAATATAATGAGCCACAGCATTCTCTGAATTAACATTTTACAAAATGGGGCATGGGTACATCAGTAACCAGGAGGCACAGTCTTAAAGTAAGAAAGAGACATTTTAAAGGGGATTGTAGGAAAATGTTTTTCACCCAAAAAGTGTTGGGTATCTAGAATTCACTGCTTAAAATGTTGTAGAGGCTGCAACTCTAAATAAACATGCAGTATTTAGATGAAAACTTGAAACGCATACAAGGGTTAGAAAATGCGCTTAAAATAAATAGATTTTTGCTGACTGGCACAGACATGGTGGGCTGAAAGGCCTCTTTCAGTGCTGTAAAATCTCTAGAATTCTACTGTCTCTATGAACAGACAGAATCAGTCAATAGACCAGGCATGAAGTAGCCCATTAATGGCATTAAATCAATTCCCCCTCCCAGCTTAACCAAATCACAAGAGAAAACATCTGCTTTCGAAGCCTAGTTTAAATATCTTGAGAAAATCAAGCACAATTTTGGTACTTGGAGGAAGTAAATGGAGTTAAAATTCAAGCTCATATTTAGAATGAGGGATTGTCACATCACAAGACTTCACATTAGCTTTATCATCCAAATTTTACATTGAGCACACAAGGAACATTACAGGGCTACAGGAGATTATAGAGAGCGCAGTGAGGCCATGCAAGGAATTGAAAACAGATGGGGATTTTAAAATAGGAGTGTTGTCAAACCAGAACTATGTTCATCAATGAGTGCAGAGGTGATGGATGAATGGAAATTTGTGCAAGTTAGAACATCAATAGCAATACTTGGGTAAGCTCAAGTTTCTGAAAAGTGAGAAGTAGGACACCAGTAAGGAGAACTTTGGAATAGATTAATTTGGAAATGACAAAGAATTGTGTGAGGGTTTCAGCAGCAGATGAGTTGAAGCTGGCCATGTTTCCAGGAGTTGAAGTAAATGGACTCAGTAATACAGAAGATATAGGGTCAGAAGATCAGCATGAGATAAAATAAAATGACAATATTGGGGTCAGTCCTGGTCAGCTACAGATGGTGGCCAGGGAGCAGAATTTTTAAAAGCAGCCAATTACAATTGGCTTTAATCCTTCCAATATTTAACAAGACAAAAATTCCTTTCAGTCAACACTGGATATCAGGCCCTCAGAGATCAATGAAGCAGAGGCTGTGCAAACAGAGTGAGATGGGGTTGAGTGATTGATCTTTGTGTCATCAGGATACATTTGGATTGGACTCTGTATTGTTGATGATGTTGTGAAAGGTTATTGTTTCTTTACCAAGGGGATATCACATATACTCAAGGAATAGCTGTTCTCATGTAACAGTCAAACTCCAACTTTTGACTGAGAAATCATTAATTTTTCATGTATCTTGTGCGTAGGTTGAACATTACTGTTGAGGTAAAAAAATTCCAAACTCTTCGTAATTCTCATCCACTTGCTTTGAAGATCAAACTCATCTTGGATTGAATAATATGGTTGAATTTTACCAGAAATCGGCAAGATGTTAATTTTGGCAAGTTGCATGGAGAGTTTCTCTCCGTGAGACCTAGAAAGATTTCTCACTCAATTCTCCAAAGTTCACATCACTAGTTATTCAGGATACCTCAACAGCTCATCACATTTTCTCTCGTGCATGGGTAGACATACTTACCACTGCTAGGTCCTGCCATATTTACAGCATATCAGGCTAGGGCAGTCAGTCCAGAGCTGCCCAGTATAGTACTTTCATTTCAAATTTGTCCTAGACATTGGCAGATGAGGAAATTTTCACCCCATTTTGCCAACAAGGGTCTTGAATCTTGATGAATGGAGTGATGCAGAGGACACTATGGTATTCCCACAGAACTGGCAGAGGAGACCACACCAACATATGCTGCGAGGCTTGTCCAAGGTTGCCACCCAGGTCAATGCTGCTACACAGTCTGGTGGAACATGTAGCAATGCCAAGGTCAATGAGCTTCTGTGCTCAATAAGTCTAAATTTCGCCATCTCCTCTCCAATACCTCACTCTATCTCTGCAACTGCATTCATCTCCCACCAAGATTAGATTAGATTACTTTACAGTGTAGAAACAGGCCCTTCGGCCTAACAAGTCCACACCGACCCGCCGAAGCGAAACCCACCCATACCCCTACATTTACCCCTTACCTAACACTACGGGCAATTTAGCATGGCCAATTCACCTGACACCTCGATTATCCAAATATCAACTATCTGAATGTCGGATTATCCGAAGGGGACCTCAAGGTCCTGATAGAAACATTACGTCAAAGAGCTGTTTCAACCCTGATCGGGTCTTTTGTTTACAGGTACAGTGATTACAATGAACTCGACTCACTGAAATGCTGCCAAGAACAGTCCTGGAGAGTCCGGACACTGTCCCTAAATGAATGACCTCCCACCCCCTCTCTCTCTCTCTCTCTCTCTCCCCCCCATACTTTTTCTGGAGTTCTACACAGGGGTGAACCCTAAAGCCCCCTTCCCCAGATAATCTCTTAAACATTGTCCTGTACAGGGCAATGATAGAAAGTTGCAGTAAAAAGTTGTGTGTGTAGCTGTGTCTGTGTGTGCTATTGGAGACTTAACCTCAGGATGATACATTGGTGAGACCAAACAGAGGCTACAGTAATGGATGAATGGACATCGCAGAACAATCAACAGACAGGAGTGTTCCCTCCTAGGTGGAGAAAATTGCAGCAGTACGAGACATTCGACCTCGGAACGTGCAAACTCCACACAGTCAGTCACCTGAGGCGGGAATTGAACCCGGGTCTCAGGCGCTGTGAGGCAGCAGTGCTAACCACTGTGCCACCGTGCCACCCACAATTTTCCTCAATCCGGTTCATTTCTTCCAAGTATACAAATTACTTAATCATGCATGTCCTCCAAGCAACATACTCAGTCACTTGGGACATCAAAAGGCTTTTCCCTCAGCCGCAATGGCACTAACTGTTGTGCCAGGCACTTTCATCTCAGTCAATCCCTCCCTTTATCTCTTTATAAGGGAAAACAGCCTACAAAGGTGCAGAAAAAAAACAAGATGGAAGGTGGGATGCCCAGCATGAATCTTCTTATGGAGAAAATCCTGATCCTAGCCCAGTGAGAACTGTGACCATTCCTGTGATAAAGCCAAACCTTGATGTCCTGGCAACCAAGTAAGAATCACAATCCATTGCGATTCTTTTCCATCGCCCTCATTGCAAATGGCTCGTTAACACATCAGAACTTCTACCCCTTGTTCATGATGCATTCTATCTTTCGCCACTTGCAAATGTCTTTGGAATCTGCTTGTCCCTACCGTGAAAAGGTCAACCACAGAATATGTCTGCTCCTCCACCAGCCCAGATAATGATATCTTGGTAGGTATTTCAGATAGATTAGAGTCAGGAGCATCAACAGGTAGACACATCACTGCCAATCTCTGCAGCTGGCAAAGGAAAAAACTCCCCAGGCTGCTGGCATTCAAAGGATTGCCAGAGACCAAGCACCTGCTCATCCCCAGGCACGAGTGGACCCCCAGGGGCCTAGAAATTGAGAGCAGCTGGTAGGTTTGTCACAGGCACTGGGTAAATTGACTTGAAGTTTGGAGGACTACACCAACACTGTTTGTACTATTTTGCTTCAGGCATGAGAGTGTCTGGCTGCTTCAATGGACAAGTTTATAGCTTCAATTGAAGAGCTGGGTCTAGCAGTCTCAGTGTCTCCTGGAATGCATGCAGAGCTTCATGCAATCACTCTAGCCATTGATGTTCAGCACCAACAGCAAAGCAGCAAGGTACGTTGACCTCACTCCAAGTGCCCCTTCCTTAAAAGAAGTCAGGAGATTCCAGTAGCTACCCAGCTGGAGGAACCACAAAGACTCTACAGAAGTCTCCTTTCAGCACACTCCAGTGGTGGCCTGACCTTTTCCGTCCATCCTGCATATCTTCCTCAGTTTTGTAAGAGTTCAAGCCAAAGAGGGCGAGCCTACTGAGGCTTGTTTGGGCTTTCAAAGTGCAACACCCTTAGCATCCCCCAAATAAAACCAATATAGGGCAGGCATTGTTCCCGGAGAACAATGTGTTCCTCTGGGAGCCTATAAGTGGCATGGATCAAACGTTTAGAGTCAGATACATTAGGGACATTTAAGCAACTCTTGGATAGGCATAAGGAAGATGGTACAATGAAGGGTATGTAGGTCTTAGAAAAGCATAAATGGCCGGCACAACATCGAGGGCTAAAGGGTCTGTTCTGTGCTGTACTGTTTGATGTTCTATGTTCTATATTCATTTTAAATGTGTTCTCACATTATAAATGCATTTTATCATCAGCTATGAAAACAAATATAACTCTAGCTGCAACTACTACAATTAAGGAATTAAGACTCACCATTGTTTGCACTACATGATGTTTTATTGCCCAAGGTTGTAGTGAGCAGTTCCTGTACCATGTATAGTCAATGGGATCTTGTATTTTGGCAATGAGGGTCAATATTTTCAAGTCCCAGTACAATGCTTCCGCATCACAACCATTGGCAGGATTAATTCTGAATGCTCTACAAAGTGGTCAGGAGTGTTGGGGTCAGGATTTGTAGCCTATAATGTCAGTCAATGCTTAAGGTTTACATACAGCCTGTAGTGCTCACATTTGTCCATTAGCTGTACTGTGTGGGCATCTGTTTAATTCTATTGAAGAACCTCATATCTTACAAAAGTGAAGGCTCCTCCATCACAGCAAGAACCGCTTACCCTACCCATTCCAGGTGTGGTGGCAGCTATTTGCATACTTGTTATTTGCAGCACAATGGAAGTGTGTTTCACAGAGTGAATAACAGACTTACCCTCTCAATCTAAGTGACCTCTCTGTAATCTTCATATTGCTTTGGCTTCACAGTCAAACCCATGGATTTGATCTTCCTCCATATTCCCAATCAACACATTTATTTAAATGTTCATCACCACACTTTACCATGTGAGCCCCAGGCTTATAGCTTCATCATGATAGAGATAATCATGCACTGCTTAACCCACCCAGCCCGGGCCCCACCTCCATCAAATCCATCGTGGTGTCAATATCAATGCCTCCTCAATCTCCCATACTACTCCCTCTCTTTCATGTTCTATCATCTCTCACCTACTTATATATTGAGTCACCAACCCCGTCTCATTATCGCCTCTACATTACAGGTTCCAGTCCCTAAAATTAAGCTCCCCAAATGAAAACCCAAAGAATTGCAAGTGCTGTAAATCAGAAACAAAAACAGAAGTTTATGGAACAGCTCAGCAGATCTGGCAACATCTGTGAAGAGAAATCAGAGTTAATGTTTCTGAGGAAGGGTCACCAGACTTGAAAAGTTAACTCTGATTTCTCTTTGCAGATGCTGCCAGTGCAGTTAAGTTCCCCAGCTTTCGACTCACAGCATTGGCCCCTGATAATCTCCCTCCAGACCACTCCTTTCTGACTTACAGTGGAAAGATGCTGTGGGCTGATACTGGCGTTTTCCTTTGACCAACTTGGGGCAGCCCCAGTGATGACTGACCAGACCACTGACTGATCTCTGTGCTGCTCTTCGACTGATGTATAGCACTCCCCAGTACTGTTCGTACTGTGCCCACAGGACTGACTATGCTAGGACCCTGACTGCCTCCCTTGGACTATTTAAATAAAGAAAGGTAGACTTGCATTGTGATAATACTATTTATGGCAGTTGGATGTCTAAAATATTTCATAATCAATGAGATACCCTTGAAGCAGTCACTTTTACAATTGTCAGAAATTAAGCTGCAAATTTCTACATACCTTGATCACAGATGCAGCAATGAGATAATAACCTGACAAACTAATTTAATGTTTGATGGATAAATATTGACCAGCACAGAGTCATCCAATTACACTTAATACTGCAGCAATTTTGCAGATGATTACTGCTAAACTGGCTAATTACTTGTGAAGGATTTCCACTCTGCTGACCAAGATTTTGTGATGTACATTTTCGCTCAAAGACGAAACTGTTAATCTAACAGACTAACCAGTTAGTTAGATCATACAAAGGATAGCCTTGGCTCCTCATTCAAGTCCTTCACATGTAGTAAGGAGATGTTTGGCAAAGTTTTAAAGGTGTTAAAAATCACAGTATATTGTGGATATGAATATTATTAAGGAACCTTAAATTCAGCCACGGTTAAACAATTTAACGTGACAGAATATTTAAGTTTAAACTTTACAATTGTTACAGAATGGTATCTGAATAATTTACAACTCTATTAACAAGATTTAATAATTTAATTTTTCAATAAAAATATGTTTTCTGATATACAATGGAGCATGATCTACTTGGCCCAATATGCATTTTTTATTTGCAACCACTATCATTTGCGTTCCTCATGTGCTTTCAGGATGATTGGTTTAAAGTGCCGCTTTGTAGTTGCCTCACATCAATCTCAACAAAACATCACAATGAAATAAATTTAGAACAATGACCTTTGAGACTGACTTCAGATTGCCTTCATAGACAGATAGTCCTCTAAATCAGGCTTGCTACTGATTCATGAACTTAATGATGGATTGGGCAGTAAGTAGCTGTTAATAGCATTGCACACTCCAGTTGGATGTATTCCATCAGATTCCAAAACAATGCATCTCACCATAATCAACAATGACCTTTTACACCCAATAGCTTCAGAACTAATGAACAAAATTGCTCCAATACATTAAAAACATATCATTATTCTTTCATATAACCATGAGTTTTCTTCTGGGTCTCATATGGAAATGTTCAGAATATTAATCTTTAATTTCTGGAAGTTTCTAGATAGTTGCTGGCATGTTTACTTTATTATATCATTGTATTTACATTAGGATCAATTGTAAGAGTAACAACTTAAAATATAAGGCACATTTCAGAGCCCATACCAAACTAATTGTGTCTTTTCCACTTTTGGATTCTATTTATAGACTGACATACATGTTACAGCAATTAAATAGGTCATTTGGCTCAAAAGGTCAGTGTCACTATTTACACTGCACACATACCACCTCTCAATCAATTTTGTCTAATAGCACCAGAATTTTGTTTGATTTGATTTATTGTCATGTGTACCTAGTACAGTGAAAAGCTTTGTTTGTGAGCAGTACGGGCAGATCATAGTAAACAAGGACATACAGATCATAGAGTGCTTGGACAGAGTTAGCCATATAGGTTACACTGTACAGAAGATGCATGAAGCAAGATCAGCATTAACAAGATTAATCTTATATGAAGTTAGAAAGTCAATTTGTCAATGTAAAAATGGCAGGGAAGAAGCTTTTCTTGAATCTGTTGGTGTGCGTGTTCAAGCTTCCGTAGCTTCTGCTTGATGGAAGAGGTTGTAGGAGAGCATTATCAGTGTGGGAGGGGCCTTGATGATGTTGGCAGCCTTTCCGCAGCAACAAGAAGTGTAAATGGAGTCCATGAATGGAAGGTTGGCTTCTGTGATGGTCTGGGCTGTGCACACAACCTTCTGTAGCTTCTTACAGCCCTGGGAAGAGGAGTTGCCATACCAGGCTGTTATACACCTGGATTGTATGCTTTCTATGATGTATCTGTAAAAGTTGGTGAGGGCCCTTACGGACATGCCAAATTTCCTAAGCCTTCTGAGGAAGAAGAGGCATTGTTGTGCCTTCTGTGGGAAACCAGGACAGGTTGTCAGTTATCGCCAATTGTAGGAACCTGATGCTCTCATCCTTCTCAGCCTCCACTCTGTTGATGTAGATAGGGTCGTGTTCTCCTGCTTTTTTTTTAAGTCAGTGATCAGTTTTTTGTGCCGACATTGAGAGAGAGGTTGATGTCATTGCATCACAACACCAAGTTTTCTATCTCCTTTCTGCATTCTGACTCATCATTGGTTGATATCTGTCCTATCATGGTAACATCGTCAGCAAAGCTATAGATGGCATTGGTTTGGAATTTGGCTACACAGTCATGGATGTACAGAGAGTACAGTAGGGGGCTATGTGAAGGCATCCTAAGGGGGCTCCAGTGTTGAAGGTTATCATGAAGGAGGTGCAGCTATCTATCTTCACTGATTCTGGTCTAAGAGTCAGGAAACTGATAGAGTCATAGAGTCATAGAGATGTACAGGATGGAAACAGACCCTTCGGTCCAACCCGTCCATGCTGACCAGATATCCCAAACCAATCTAATACCACCTGCCAGCACCCGGCCCATATCCCTCCAAACCCTTACCATTCATATACCTATCCAAATGCCTTTTAAATGTTGCAATTGTACCAGCCTCCACCACTTCCTCTGGCAGCTCATTCCATACATGTACCACCCTCTGTGTGAAAAGGTTGCCTTGTAGGTCTCTTTCATATCTTTCCCCTCTCACCCGAAACCTATACCCTCTAGTTCTGGACTCCCCAACCCCAGGGAAAAGACTTTCCCTGCCCCATATAATTTCCTATCCATGCCCCTCATAATTTTGTAAACCTTTATAAGGTCACCCCTCAACCTCCGATGCTCCAGGGAAAACAGCCCTGGCCTGTTCAGCCTCTCCCTATAGCTCAAATTCTCCAAACCTGGCAACATCCTTGTAAATCCTTCCGGAACCCTTTCAAGTTTCACAACATCTTTCCGATAGGAAGGAGACCAGACTGCACACAATATTCTAATAGTGGCCTAACCAATGTCCTGTACAGCCGCAACATGACCTCCCAACTCCTGTACTCAATAACTCTGACCAATAAAGGAAGGCATACCAAATGCGTTCTTCACTATCCTATCTACCTGCGACTCCACTTTCAAGGAGCTATGAACCTGCACTCCAAGGTCTTTTTGCTCAGCAATACTCCCTAGGACCTTACCATTAAATGATGATCCAGTTGCAAAGGGCAGAGTCAAGATCTAGATCTTGGAGTTTTGAGATCTGTCTGGAGGGGATAATGTTGTGGAAAGCAGAGCTGTAGTCAATGAGTAGAAGTTTGACATAGGTGTTGTTGTTGTCAGAAGTCCAGGGATGAGTGCAGAGCTAGGAAATGGCATCCACTGTGGACCTGTCACAATGGTAGGCAAATTATAGAGGATGAGACAGGCTGGGACACTCGAGTTATGTGGGCCATGACCAGCCTCTCGAAACACTTCATGATTATGGAGGTCAGAGCCATTGGGTGGTAGTCATCAAGGCATGTTACATGTGCTTTCTTAAGTACTGGGATGATGGTGGTCTTCTTGAAGCAGATGGCAACTTTGGTTTGTAGGAGGAAGAGGTTAAAGATATCATTGAATACCTCCGCCAGCTGGTCCACACAGGCTGTAGACTCTATATGGGCCAGTTGCTTTCCTTGACTCTCAGGAAGATCGATTTGACATCTGCAGTGGTGATGGAGGAAACAGGTGCATCCAGGGCTGTCAGGGCAGGTGTCACCACACCATCGGCATTCCGCTTGAACCGAGCATAGAGAGTACTGAGCACGCAAAAGAGAGGGATGTATCTTTGTTCGCTATCTTATTCT
This sequence comes from Chiloscyllium plagiosum, assembly GCF_004010195.1. NCBI lineage: Eukaryota > Metazoa > Chordata > Chondrichthyes > Orectolobiformes > Hemiscylliidae > Chiloscyllium > Chiloscyllium plagiosum. The sequence continues at coordinate 100,634,218 of NC_057711.1, read as the reverse complement.
GCTTCATTTTGTATCCCATTGTGCTGTTCAGGCCTTGCCAAGCAGCAGGTGTCCGTATGGTTGGTTTGAGCCTCTAGCTTGCTCCAGTACTGCCTCTTGGCACTTCTGATGACTTTGCAGAAGTTATATCTGGATTTTCTGTATAGGTCTGAATCTTCCAACTTGAATGCTGCATGACTGGACTTTAGTAGACTGTGGATTTTCCAGTTTATCCAAGACTGTATTGAAATTACAATAGGATTTAGGAGCAGCAGTAGACCACTCAGTCCCTTGAGCCTGCTCAGCCATTTGGAAAGTCATGGCGGGTTACTCCACATTCCTGCCTACTGTGAGATATTGTGTTATAGGCTATCCTTATTAATTCACTCACCAGCTCGCTATATTCATTAATACTGGGTTCCCGTTCATTCATTCATAACCCTTACTTTGTTTCATTATTACAGTTATTACGGTTTCATTCATCCATTTCATAAAACTGTGGTTCTGTAGTATATTTTACTATCCAAATTTAAAAACAACTCTTTCAAACCCAACGTTAAAAATCGCACAATACCAGGTTATAGTCCAACAAGTTTAATTGGAAGCACTAGCTTTTGGAGCACTGCTCCCTCATCAGGTGGTTGTGGTTCATTAGACAACCACCTGATGAAGGAGCGTCGCTCCGAAAGCTAGTGCTTCCAATTAAACCTGTTGGACTATAACCTGGTGTTGTGTGATTTTTTAACTTTGTACACCCCAGTCCAACACTAGCATCTCCAAATTATGACTTTCAAACCCATTACTGCGTTTTCACACCTTATCAGCCCTTGATGCAAGCAGTGTTTACCTCTGAATAAGTGTAGCATACAGAACAATAACATCCCCATCAAATCTCCACAAAAGATTATAATATTAATCAGCCCTTACCAGCTATCTCTTGGATCTTAATAGATTCTTTAGTTAGTAAGCATGTGTAAAATAACTGGGGAATTATCTTTTAACTAGGCCATTATCCCTTTAAGAAACTAACTGACAAAAAAAGTGTTTCCATGAAAATGCATGAATGAATGAAACTCATACTAGCAAATAGTAAACAAATCTCACAACCTATCTGCAGTAATCAGTTCAATATTGTTTATTCTTTTATTAAGTATAGGTATAATTTAAAACTTACTTAGAGCATATAGGCCTAGTATTTTAATAACATTTACTCACTTAAAAGACAAAAGGACTGACACCTCTTAATTATGCAAGCAGACCGGAAAGACACACTTAATCTCAGCAATAGTAGTAGTCAGCATTTAGCACATTTTAACCCATTTTCTGTCTCCCAGGACAGAAACCGTTCAAACCTTTGTGTAATATAGATTTAAAAAAGTAGCATCATAGTAATGGAATTATAATATATGTAAGAACTGTGTATAAAGGGTCTCTTGTAAGAAATGTGTTTCAGGATTCTGTTCCCACACTACCCATAATAAACTTTGAACCCTTAACTTATAAAGGATTTAGCTATCTCTGACTTAAAATTATTCAAATACTCTGCTTCCACAATTTTTTTAGGGAAAGAATTTCAAAGATTCAATCTACTGTTGAAAAAAAAATTCTCCTCATCTTTGACTTAAATGTACTACCCTTTATTTTCAAAGCGTGACCCACACAAAGACTTCTGACAAGAATAAGCATCTTTGAACAGTTTATGTTCTTATCTTGTTGTCAAAGTTAAAGATCACACAACACCAGGTTATAGTCCAACAGGTTTATTTGGAAGTACAGGAGCTCTGGAGCAACCTTGCAATAATGTCACAGAGCAGCTCTTCACTGGGCATAAATAGCACTTGAGCACAGGATCTTTTTAGATAAAATAGGAGAAAAGGAGAATAGAGATATACATATAGGGAAAAAGCACAGCAGGTCAAGCAGCATCAGAGGAGCAGGAAAAATCGATGTTTCGGGCAGAACCCTTCATCAGGACTCAGCATTTCTCAGCCCCCTTCCTCCTCCCCCAATGAAGGGTCCTGCCCGAATCATCAACTCTCCTGCTCCTCTAAAGCTGCTTGACCTGCTGTGCCTTTCCAGCTCTATATTATATCCATTTTGACTTTCTAGCATCTCCAGTCCTCACTATCTCCAAATACTTACAGAGAAGCATGTAACGTAAACCAACTACCGTTAGGCAATAGAGTTTATGGTATAGTCTTTTATTAATTAAAGTTTAGAGCTTCATTCTGGAGTACTAAGTATTGTAATATTTAATCTCTAAATGTAACAAAGAGTGTACTGGGTAATGAACCTGGCCAGGTGTTAGATTTGGAGGTAGGTGAGCACTTTGGTGATAGTGACCACAATTCAGTTATGTTTACTTTAGCGATGGAAAGGAATAGGTATATATCGCAGAGCAAGAGTTATTGCTGGGGCAAAGGCAATTATGATGCGATTAGGCAAGATTTAGAATGCATAGGATGGGGAACAAAACTGCAGGGAATGGCACAATTGAAACGTGGAGCTTATTCAAGGAACAGCTACTGCATGCCGTTGATATGTATGTGCCTGTCAGGCAGGGAGGAAGTGGTCAAGTGAGAGAGCTGTGGTTTATTAAAGAAATTGAATCTCTTGTCAAGGGGAAGAAGAAAGCTTATGTTAGAATGAGATGTAAAGGCTCAGTTTGGGCATTTCAGAGTTACAAGCTAGCCAGCAAAAACCTAAAGAGAAAGTTAAGAAGAGCCAGGAGGGGACATGAGAAGTAGTTGGCAGGTAACATTAAAGAAAACCTTAAAGCTTTCTATATGTATATCAGAAATAAAAGAATGACTAGAGAAAGATTAGGGCCAATCAAGGATAATAGTTGGACGTTGTGCGTTGAGTCCGAAGAGATAGGGGGAGCACTAAATAAATACTTTTCGTCAGTATTCACATTGGAAAAAGATAATATTATCGAGGAGAATACTGAAATACGGGTTGCTAGACTAGATAGGATTGAGGTTCACAAGTAGAAGGTGTTAGCAATTCTGGAAAGTATGAAAATTGATAAGTCCCCTGGTCCAGATGGGTTTTGTCCTAGGATTCTTTGGGAAGCCAGGGAGGAGACAGTGTAACCTTTCGAAGACTAGAGACTATCTGCTTTCTTATCCGGACTTGGTAATTTGCTTGGTGTGGCCTAAGTAACCTTTTATCTTCATGTTTGTAGCAGACATCAAAGTCATATCACTGTCCTTTTCCTAGAAGTCATTGTACTCCTGATGCTTCACTTGTCAATGGTTTATGCTAGACCAGTTCCACTGATTTATGATCAGTTTCCAAGTAAATTGCTTACTGAACAGTTACATTTGGAATATTGTGATACAAAATACCACAGAAGTGTTTTACACTCTATGTTGGAATAATTAAACGAGACTTATAATAGACTTCTGGACCCAAATGATATTAGTTTGCTATATTGTATGATACAGGCTCCTAGCATTTTCGGAGACACATCAACTTCTAATATAGCTTTATTCCTTGAGTTGTAATTCAGTAGGATATAACTTTCTGCCGACAGTGCTTCTTGAGTGATTCAAACATGGCTAATGCTCCTCTTGACATACATGTGAAATAATCTTCCTTATTTCTAGTATGAAACATTATGGTTTGTCCAAACATTTGGGAGGTATGGTGCTTGAAAATTAAAATTCCATGATGACTTTGAGTTTCTTGAGAATTGGTAGAGTGCACACAACTAGGCAAGTAGAGAATATTCCATCACATTCCTGACTTGTGTATTGTAGATGGTGGCAGACTTTGGGAATGAGGAAGTGAGTTACCTATTGCAGATTTCCCAACTTCTGACATGCTCTTGTAGACACAGTATTTATATGGCTAATTCAGTTCAGTTTCTAGTCAATGACAATCATCAGGCTGTTGTTAAGGGGGGTAATGGTAATGATATTGAACATCAAAAAGAAATGGTTAGATTTCATCTGTAGGAGATGATCAGTGCCTGGTACTTGAGTGGTGCCATTTGAAATGTATCAACTTAAGCCAGGATGCTTTTCAGGTCTTGCTCCATTTGGTCATGGGCTGCCTCATTACCTGAGGAGTTGTGAATGGTGCTGAAACTTGTGCAATCACCAGTGAGCATCCCCACTTCTGACATAATGATGGAGCAAAGGTCATTGATGAAGCAGCAGCAGATGGTTCGGTCTTGCACACTACCCTGAGGAACTGTAGAGGTGATGTCATGGGCTGAGCTGATTGACTTTCAACAACCACAACCATTTTCCTTTGTATTAGATATTACTTCAACCAGCAGATGGTTTCATCACAAAACTGATTAACTCCCGTTTTGTACATGTTCCTTGATGCCACGTTCAGTCAATTGCTGGCCTGATACTATGGGCAGTCGCCCTCACATTCCCATGAGTGTTCAGTTCTTTTGTGCATGTTTGGAGAAAGGCTATAAATAGGCCAGAATGTGAGATGTGTGGCAGAAACCAAACTAAGTGCCAGCATAGGCACATGGATGATAGTAAAGTGAAGGGTATGCAGGTTAGTTTGATCTTAGAGTAGGACACAACACAACATCGAGGCCCATCTGTGTTTATAGTAGCTGTACTAGCACAGCTGGATCTGATTAGATTACTTACAGTGTGGAAACAGGCCCTTCGGCCCAACAAGTCCACACCGACCCTCCGAAGAGCAACCCACCCAGACCCATTCCCCTATATTTACCCCTTCACCTAACGCTACAGGCAATTTAGCATGGCCAATTCACCGAACCAGCACATTTTTGGACTGTGGGAGGAAACCCATGCAGACACGGGGAGAATTTGCAAACTCCACACAGACAGTTGCCTGAGGCAGAAATTGAACCCAGGTCTCTGGCGCTGTGAGGCAGCAGTGCTAACCACTGTGCCACCCTGGAGCACATGTTTTCAGCACCAACGCAGGTATTTTGTCAGGGCCAATAGCCATTACAGTCTCCAGGACCTTTCACTGTTTCTTGTCATCATAAGGAGTGAACTGAACTTGTTAAAGACTGATATCTGTGATACTGGAGACCTCTGGAGGAGACAGGCATGCATCATCCACTCAACACACTTCTGGCTGAAGAATATTGCGAATGCTTCAGCCTTATCTTTTACACCAATGTTCTGGTATTCCTCCTGTTAATTGCTTAACTGTCCCCCACCATTCATAAAAGGATGTGGCAGCATTGCAGGGTCTATGTTTGATCTGTTGATTTTGGGATCTCTTAGCCTTCACTAATAGCTGCTGTTTCACTTATTTAGTATACACGTGGTCCTATGTTGCAACTTCACCACGTTGAGACCTAATTTTTAGATATCGTTTTTGCCTCTACTCATTTGTCCTTCTTCACTCTTCACTGAAGCAGGGTTGATCCCAATATCAGTGTAACTACTCCACTGCTTCATTTCCTTTTTCCTGCAGTTTTCAATTTTTTGTGTCACTGTCTTTGTTTTTTAGGAAATATCACTGAGATTCACCCAATTGGATTGATAGTAGCAGAGTTTCGATTTACTTGAAAAGTATTTGCAACTCCTCTAATTGGTTTGATGAATGTTAAGTAACATTTACGGCTCACAAATGCAAGGCAATTACCATTTTCCCTTGATGTTTAATGCCTTTACCATTGCTGAACTTCTTACTATCAATGTTATGAAGGATACTTCCCTTCATTGGGTGAGATATTCGACACGAGAGCAGGGATATCATGTTGGAACAATATGAGACATTTTTCAGGTCACAGCTGGAGTTTTGTGTACAGTTCTGGTCACCATATTATAGGAAAGACATTATTATTCTAAAGTGGGCATTTACAAGAATATTGACGCACCTTGAAAATTTACAAGTATGAGGAAAGAAAGTAACAGGTTTAGGGGTGACTTACTTTAGGTTTACAAAATAATGAGGGGCTTGAATAGAGTGAACAGGGAAGTCCAGTTTCCCTAGCAGATATGTCAATTACCAGGTGGCATGGCTTTAAGGAGATTGGTAGCAGGATTGGAGAGGACATGTGGGAAAACGTTTCCATTCGGTGTACAGTGGGCATCTGGAATTTGCTGCTCAGCCTGGAGATCAAAGCAGAATCCCTCAACCCGTTTGATTGCATAAGCCTATTGACCAGGTGCTAGCAAATGAGATTAGAATAGGCAGCTGGGAATTCTGAGGTGAGTAAATCATCTCCTGTCTCCCAAAAGCCTACTCATCAAATACAAGGCAAAACTAAGAAGTGTGATGGAATACTCCGCACTTAGCCTTTTTGTGGGCAGCTCCAAACCACTCAGGAAGCTCAACATCTCCAAGGCAAAGCAATCGCTGGTTGGTACTCCACACCACTTTGATTTTTAAATCCCTTAACCACCAGCACGCAGTGGTAGCTGTGTGGAGCATCGACAAGATGCACTGCAGTAACTCACCAAGATGCCCTCAGCAGGATCTTTCAGTTCTGCAACCTCCACCATCTAGAATGACAAAGGTCTGCAGATGCATTTGAACACCAGCACTTCCAAGTTGTCTCCAGGCCAAGTATAATCCTACCTTAGAATTATATCACTACTTCTTCATTATTACTGGGTCAAAACCCTGGAGCTCTTTCCCTTATAACATTGGGTTTATTTACATCACATGGACTGCAACATTTCAAGAAGGCACCAATTTCTAAAGTACAATGAGTGATGGGCAATAAATATTTGCCCAACCAGCAATTCACACATGGTAATAAATTAATTCTAAGACATTGGAGCATAAGTAGGCCATTCAGTCCATCAAGTTGGACCCATCAATCAATGAGATCATGGCTGATCTGATAATTCTCAACTCCACTTTCCTGCCTTTTCCTCATAACCCTCAATCCTCTTCCTGATTAAAAAATTATTGATCTCAGCCTTGAATATACTTTATAATCCAGTCTTAACATCCATTTATGATAATGAATTCCACAGAATCACTACCCTCTGAGAGAAGAAATGCCTCTTTGTCTCCTTATTCTGATATTATGCTCTTGGGTCCTCAACTTTCCCACATTTCCGCATCTATCCTGTCAAATTCTCTAAGAATCTTATATGTTTGGCACATATTCTTCTGTATTCCAAGCACTAGCCCAATTTTCTCAATGTCTCCTCATAAGAAGGTCTCTCCAATCATTGAATCAGCCTAATAAATCTCCTCTGGACTGCCACAAATGCCAGTATATGTTTTAGTAGATAAGGGACCTTAAACTGTGCACAGTATTCTAGTCTGACTAGTCTGACCAGTGCCTTGTATATTTTTAGGAAAATCACCCAACTTTGGTATTCCATTCCCTTTGAAATAGAGTCAATTTTCTATGTGCCTTTTCTATAACCTGTATGAATATGAATGTGAGAATTTTTTGATTTATGCGCAAGGATTCACAAATCCCTCTGTTTTGTAGATTTTCACAGTATTTCACAATTTAAATAATCATCAGCTCCTCTATTCTTCCTGCCAAAATGCATAACTTCACATTTCTGCACACTTAACAAAAACTCAAACAAGTTTACTTAACAAACTATTAACTTGCACTTTCAAAGCAATTTATACACACAGCCTTATCCTAACGTGCTGCTGCTTGGGACTCCTCATAGCTGTAGATCATGTGGTCAGATGTTGAACCTTGGATCATTAGAATACTTAAAGCAGCAACAGAAATGTTATTTTCATAAATTTTCTGTTTGTATGGTTTCAGTGCTTTTGTGAAATCTTTGTTTTCTTTCTATTGCTTTTTTCTAATATGGAGTCCAAGAGTAAGATTTTAGTACTTGAGTCCTGATCCCTTCATCTTTCAGTTTACTACTTTATTTGGGTCACTGTTATGTTGGTTGATCACCCTTCTCCTGTCAGTCACCCACTCTTCTTCCAAGTCCACTGTGTGTCTCTCACCACTGCATCTTTCCATGGTCTCAAGTTTTCTCCTCATTCATTCATGTCAACTCATGTCCTCTCTAATCCCAAAATGAGAGGCCATGATCATACAACTGTAACCCTGTTCCATTACAGATGGCAAGCAGGATTCCAAATCTGGAGAATCAATGGAAAGGACTCTACCACCCACCATCAGGGGAAGAGCATTGCTGATGTATTTAGGTGCTTCATTCACAGTGGGAGAAAGTGAGGACTGCAGATGCTGGAGATAAGAGCTGAAAAATGTGTTGCTGGAAAAGCACAGCTGGTCAGGCAGCATCCAAGGAGCGGGAGAATCGACGTTTCAGGCATAAGCCCTTCTTCAGGAATGAGGAGGGTGTGCCAAGCAGGCTAAGGTAAAAGGTAGGGAGGAGGGACTTGGGGGAGAAGCATTGGGAATGTGATAGGTGAAAGGAGGTTAAGGTGAGGGTGATAGGCCAGAGAGGGGGTGGGGACGGAGAGGTCAGGAAGAAGATTGCAGGTCAAGAAGGCGGTGCTGAGTCCGAGGGTTGCGACTGAGATAAGGTGGCAGGAGTGGAAATGAGAAAGCTGGAGAAATCTGCATTCATCCCTTGTGGTTGGAGTGTTCCTAGGCGGAAGATGAGGCGCTCTTCATCCAGGCGTCGTGTTGCCATGGTCTGGCAATGGGGGAGGCAAAGGACCTGCATGTCCTTGGCGGAGTGGGAGGGGGAGTTAAAGTGTCAGCCTCGGGGCGATTGGCGCGGGTGTCCCAGAGGTGTTCTCTGAAATGTTCCGCAAGTAGGCGGCCTGTCTCCCCAATGTGGAGGAGGCCACATCGGGTGCAGCGGACGCAGTAAATGATGTGTGTGGAGGTGCAGGTGAATTTGTGATGGATATGGAAAGATCCCTTGGGGCCTTGGAGGGAAGTGAGGGGGGAGGTGTGGGTGCAAGTTTTGCATTTTCCTCTCCCTCCTCCTCCTGCTCCTTGGATGCTGCCTGACCTGCTGCGCTTTGCCAGCAACACATTTTCAGCTCTGATCTCCAGCATCTGCAGTCCTCACTTTCTCCTAAGAGAGGGTAGCATGCCAGGATGGGATGTCCAGGATGATAGAGTTTGTTGGAGGCAAGAGAAGGTGTCTTCAGAAAGGGTGTTCATTTAAGGTGTTCCACATTTAGTTACATGCAAAATTCGTTGAAATGCGTGTGTAGTGGAATGAAGGTGAGTTCTTTGCTGAGGACTGACCATTCATCCTCAGTGAGGGGGCGGTTAGGTCTACGGGTATGGGATGGTAAATACCCAGCTGGGCTTGAGGCGTCATCGTCTTCAACAGTGGAGGTAGCTGGAGTGGCTGCATGGTTAATGGCATCCCATGGATCCAGGAGGAGATAGAATTTGAACTGGTCGAAGAGGTCTGGGTCTGGAGGTAAGTGCGAGACAGCTTGGTGTACTTACTCTGACGTCTGATAGAGTGGAGAAAAAAACGTTGGTAAAAACAAGGACTGCAGATGCTGGAAACCACAGTCTAGATTAGAGTGGTGCTGGAAAAGCACAGCAGGTCAGGCAGCATCCGAGGAGCAGGAGGAGGAGGGGGAGGAAGCTGGCCTGATCTATTGTGCTTTTCCAGCACCACTCTAATCTAGACTCTGGAGAAAAAATGTTGGTTGAGGGTGTGGATCATTCTGAGGATAAAGAACAGTAGAGGTCCTTTGCAAGTCTGGGAGAGAGAGGCCCTGAGCTGGGGCAGGGTTGACTGTAGTGAGAGAAGATGGCGACGCACGGCTGTGAATGTGAAGCTGAGGATCTGTAGGGAGAACCGTTTCTGGTGGCTTTGGACTTACTGTAGATACTGGTAGTCACAATCTGGTGCAAATTGAGATGGTTTGAATGACACCATATAGCTTTCCTCCAGCAATTATGAGAATGGGAAACTGTAAATTAGTAAGGGGAGGTGACATAATAATGAGATATTAATGTATGCTAATGTTGCAGATAGACCTTTCATTGCTCATGAGTGAGAATTCCACCTCTTGCTGTCAAGAAGCTCCATGTTGGACTTCTCACATGATTTTCCCAACTTTCTCGCCATGGCACACATCATTCAAGAGCTGGGAAGATTCTGCCCAATGCTTTTACAAGATACAAAGATATTTCAGCAAAGAATTGATGTGATAAACAAAAACATATAGAAAATGTGTGACAGTGACCTTAATATAAGATGAAGTTAGTGCGGGATAAAGGTGAATTGATGTTATTTCTGCAAATTATAAGTTCTGATACAGAGTAAATGAATTCACATTAGTCTGTGATTGTTTTCTCAGCTAGGAGCTGAGTTAGCAAAAATGGGAACTACATAGAGGAAGGACTTAGCATGAGATGTAATTACAGAACAATGGTAGAAATACAGGCACTAGATAAAATGCTGTAAAAAACGGCCTTTATAAACAGTAGGTTTCCCACTTGTACAGAGACACAGGAACAAACCCCAATTAAAAGGGCTTAGTGATAGGATGCTGTGAGGGGCAGTGCAGATGGAGGGAGTAGATAATGTTAAGCAAAGGATGGGATGACGTCAAACAACCTTATGGGGGGGGCCAGAGAGAGCTTTTGTTTCTCACAGTTAGCAAACAATATGTTACTCTATTCCACAATGCTGGAGTTTGATGGACCTGCGGAACATTCTTTGTGGAGCCAAAACTAGAGCATCAATGTGTTTGCATATGAAGTCTTTTTTATGAGTTTTTATATTTCTATTTTACTTTTATGGCCATTTTTCCATTGTGGTTTGCATCCCAGTACTGTTGATAAGGGGCCATTGACAACATGATCAGCAATATAGTGTATAGAATGAAAAGCACAGCTGAGCAAATTCATGAATGATAAATATGTAAACTGAAAGTTTGCTGAAGTAGAAACAAAATTGCCTTCAAGTGTATGTTGCTCTGATTAGCATCTTGCTGTAGATTGAGTGAACTGAATGATTACACACTCAATTCTTTCAAATGTATATTACCTTAAAATGAATGTACAACTCACACATTCCCCAGCTTAATAAAATTGCCTGAAGTCATCCTCAAAGAATATCCTGTTATTGGCCAGTTTGGATAAGGTATTGAATTTTAAATACAGGTAAGTTCCAGACTTATGTATTTCAATCAATGAGAAACAGTCAAATTTGAATAAAAAAAGCAAATTCACACCCAGATACTGCTTACATGTGTGGACTGAGATACAGCAAATTATTGTTTTTGAGTGGAGAATTCTTGGTTTCTACCTAATGTAGTCATGAAAGATTGATAGCACATTCCTTTGAATGAGAGGTACACAGGTATGTAGAAGGACGGGATAACATGTTGTGCTTCTCCATCACTGCAAATTGTCCCAACCTATCAATCTGGGGAACTTTGGATTTGTTCACTCTGTAGCCTCTGGTTTAAAATAGAAACATGAAACACATCTGTGTGCAGCAATGGCAATGCAAATTATTAAGACTGTGACATTAGCTTTATGTTAGAAACTGGCATGGAAAGAAGAAATGAACTGTGACTAATGATACTAGGTTGCACAGTAGGAAACTAAAAGCACTGAAAACGTAACCTTAAAGCAGGGATTGGTTTAATTAGCTCAGTTGCATTGATAACCTTCTGCACTTGGTGTGTGCTCATTAATTTAACGGTCTAGATGAGTGAATTCATTACTCACAAGGAGAGCACAGCAGTTAAAAAGAAACGACAGACATATTTTTAAATTGTCACATTTTTTCAATTTGGGAGTCATTGAGTTCAGAGCTATTATTTTCCAATGTTTCAATATACACATGTGAAGAAGATTAGAGTTCAGAATGAGGAAAATTCAAATATCACTGACAAAGATTTGGCTTAGAAACATTGACTGAGATGTATAAAAATGTCGTAGGCGCTCTCGTTATTGTGTAATCGTGTCAAAAATTATCAGATCCTGGCATTATAAGGACTCTTAACATTTCATCTTCACACTGAGTACAAGTTTCATGAAAATGTAACTCACTCAATAAGAAAGAAAATGCAGGAGCCAATGAGACCACATGGCATAGATTAGCAAGAGCCGTCAACTGGAGGAAGCAGAAAAGGTTGAGATATGCAGCTTCAGTGAATGGAGCCATGAAAGAATGCTAAAGAAGATGGCACACCAGCCAGTCCAACTATAGATGTGCTTTTTCCTGTATATATATTTTGTAATATTGTGTTCTTTGGCCCAACAACTTCAGCTTGTTGACTTAGTAATCTGTCTCTCTATCTTAAGGCATAGATTTATTTTTTTCTGCAACTTGTTCTGTCACTTCCTCCCAGACAATTGTAGCTTTTTGATGCCTATATTTATTCATCAAATCATTTTTGTAAGTACAATGTGCACATTGATGATTTGCTTCATGTACTGTATAGTGCTACTGCCATGCTGAGTGAGATAGACATTGAACAGATTGAGCAATTCGAGATTTGTCCATTGGCAGGAGCAGAATCATACTCTGACACTATCTGCAGCCTCAAGGCCTGACATACCTCCCACTCTACCATTACCATGAAGCTTGTAGTGTCTCGCACTTGTCCACCTCCACTAACTAAAAGAAAATACTCTGTCTGGAGGGTTGGGAAGGTAAATCTCTTTTGGTAATGTAGAGCAGAGAGGATGGAAGTTAGTGCAGTTGCATGCTCCTCTTGAGGGATGTGGGAGGTAAGGGTCACCACTACTGTCGCTGCTGACTACACCTGCGCGAAGTGCACCCAATTCCTGCTCCTCACAGAACGCGTTAGGGAACTGCAGCTGGAGCTGGATGAACTTTGGATCATTTGGGAGGCTGAGGGGGTGATAGAGAGGGGTTACAGGGAGGTAGTGACACCTAAGTTACAGGATAAAGGTAGCTGGGTGACAGTCAGGAGAGAGAAGGGAAATAGGCAGTCAGTGCAGGGATCCCTTCTGGCCATTCGCTTCAATAATAAAATACTGCTTTGGATACGTTGGGGGGATGACCTACTGGGGAAAGTCACAGAAGGACTTAGAAGGGAAGGAGAGAAAAGGAGAGCGACAGTGATTGGAGATTCAATGGCTAGAGAAACAGACAGGAGATTCTGTGGTTGTAAATGAGACTCCCGGATGGTACATTGCCTCCTTGGTGCCAGGGTCAGGGATGTCTCGGATTGAGTTTACAGGATTCTTAAGGGGGAGAATGAGCAGCCAGAAGTCGTGGTACATATCGGTACCAATGACATAGCTAGGAAAAGGAATGAGGACCTGAAAAGTGAAGATAGGGAGCTAGGATGAGCAGCGTCATAGTCCCAGGATTGCTACAGGTGCCACAGGCTAATGAGGCTAGGAACAGACAGCGAGTGCAGCTGAAGAGTGGCTGCCGAGCTGGTGTAGGATGGAGGGCTTCATATTGGCAGAGGGGGGGATTGCACCCTGCCTTACCTCAGCAGGACAAACCTATTCAGCATTCACAGCAATTGCTCCCAAAACACCTGTACATTTCTGTCATGCATTTCCCTGTGAATATCTGTTACCAATTTATGCTCCACAGCTCCTGCCTAATAGCATTGCAATTCCCCCTCCTGCAATCAAATATTTTCCCATACCGTCTGTTTCTCTCCCTCTCCATGATTATAGTAAAGGCAATGATATAAGATATAAGATCACTATCACCGAAATACTCGCCCTCTGAGAGATCTGACACCTGGCCTGGTTCATTGCCATGCACCAAATCCAATATGGTCTCCTCTCTACTCAGCCTATCTACATATTGAGTCAGGAATTCTTCTGACAACAGATAAAGTCTGCTCAATCCAAACAATTTGCAGGAAGGAGTTTCCAATCAATATTAGAAAGTTAAAATCACCCATGACAACGATCCTGTTACTTCTGCACCTTTCCAAAATCTGCCTCCCAATCTACTCTTCCATGTCTCTGCTGTTATAGAAAACTCCCAATAAAGTAACTGTATCTTTCCTGTTTCTGACTTGCACCCATAATAACTCAGTAGACAAACCTCCTCAATGACCCCCTTTTCTGCAGCTGTGATACTATCCATGAATAGAAATGTCACTCCCCCACCTCTTTTACTTCCCTTCCTATTCCTTTTGAAACATCTAAACCCTGGAATATCCAACAACCATTCGTGCCCCTGTGATATCCAAGTCTCCGTAATGGCCACAACAGCGTAGTTCCAAGTATTGATCTTGGATAGGCACATGGATGATAGTAAAATGAAAGGTATGTAGGTATGTAGTTTGATCTTAGAATAGAATAAAATGTTGGTACAACATCCAGCACCTGTACTGTACTGTACTATGTTCTATGAAACAGCTGTAAAAATATTTCCATCCTCAATGATGGGAAACCCAGCACATCAGTGCAAGTCAAAATTGATGCATTTATAATCTTCAGCCAGAAGTGCCAAGAGGTTGCCAGCATCACAGATGCCAGTATTCAGTCAATTCACTCCACATGATGCCAAGAAATGGCTGAAGACCTTGGATACTGCAAAGGCTGTAGGCCCTAAAAATACTCTGGCATTGTACTGAAGACCTGTGCACCAGAATTAGCTATGCCTCCAGTTAAACTGTTCCAGTACATTACAACCTGGTATCTACCTGATAATGTGAAAAATTGACCAGGCTTGTCCTGTTTGCAAAAAGTAGCCGAATATGTTTGGAACTAGGGTAATACCCTGAAGAACTCCCACCGTGATGTTCTGGCACTGAGATAGTTGTGTTTGTCAGATAGGGCCTCCACAGGCTAGTGTCCTTGGCTCAACCATTTTCATTGCTTCAATGACCTTCCCCTCATCATAAGGTCAAAACTGGAAATGTTCACAAATGATGCACAATATCCAGCACCATTCATGACTCTTCAGATACCTGGACAATATTCAGATTCAGGCTGATAAGTGGCGAATGACATCTTTGTTAACAAGTGCCAGTTGAAGACCATCTCCAATAAGAGAAAATTTATTTATCACCCTTGATATTCAAGAGCGTTACCATCACTGAATCTCCAATTATCAACATCCTGGGGGTTAGTAATGATGAGAAGCTGAACTGTACCAGCCATATTAGATTAGATTAGATCCCCGACAGTGTGGAAACAGGCCCTTTGGCCCAACCAGAGCACATCGACCCTCCGAAGAGTAACCACCCAGACCCATCTCCCTCTGACTAATGCACCTAATGCTATGGACAATTTAGCATGGCCAATTCACTTAACCTGCATATCTTTGGACTTTGGGAGCACCCAGAGGAAACCCACGCAGACACGGGGAGAATGTGCAAACTCCACACAGATAGTCATGCGAGGCTGGAATTGAACCTGTGACTCTGGTGCTGTGAGGCAGCAATGCTAACCACTGAGCCACCATATATAAGTACTGTGATTACAATAGCACATCAGAGACTATGGATTCTCCATACTCCAACTCACTTTCTTACTCCCCAAAGTGTGTCCATCATCTACATGGGTCAAGAATGTGATGGAATACTCCCCATTTGCCTGAATGGGTGCAGCTCGGAAATTACTGAACAAGCTTGATATCATCCAGTACAAAGCAGCCTGCTTGATTATCATCCAATCCAGTACCACCAACATTCACTTCCTCCACCACTGACACACAGTAGCAATAGTGAGCACCATCTGCAAAAATGCTCTGCAACAACTCACGAAAACTCCTTCAACCTTCCAAATCTGTGCCGTCTGCCTACAAGGACAAGGGCAGCAAGTTTGTGGGAACACTACTGACTGCAAGCTTTCCTCCAAGCCGTATACCACCCTGGTTTCTCAATATATCGGTGTACCTTCACTGTTGTTGGGTCAAAATCCTGAAACCCCTTTCCTTTTGGCACTCTGGTTGTTGGCATATATACCAATTATGAAAGAAGACAACTGACCACATGATGGTCATGAAGGTCAGTGATACCCATGTCCATGTATGAATAAAAAATATTTGATAGGGCAGACCCATCCATATTTCTTATGTTCGCTGTTATAATTATGACTTTATCTTGCAAAATGTTTCATATAACTAAATAATATTGGAAGCACCAACTTCAGTGTTTACCTAAATCACTGAAAACCCATGTTGAACTATTCAGTGAGCACAAATGATCAGGTTTTGATATGCCTTAAAAAGTAAATCTTTAAAATGAATAGACAGAAAAGGCATTACATCTGACTATGATGGTGATGGATTCTAGCTCCCTGTGACAAGTGGTCCAGTATTAGCAATTGTTTATTTCAGCTTCTTATCAGCTAATTATTTTTTCTTGTAGGTTTGTCAAGCTGAAATGTGTTATGGTGAAGATTTGCAATCTTTTCTGCTTCAAGCAATGATCATCAACGTCAAACATTCTTAGGTTGGTTAAAAAGAGAGTTGCAGAGCATGAAGAACCGTCTACTCCAGCATATCTTTCTCACTCAGAAAAGACCATGTTCCATGAGCATATCTTTTGTTGAATGTCAATCATACTAATAGGCTGCTGGAAGAGACTGTCAATTTTAGTGCTAAAAACTGGCTATGGGCTTATGCCCGAAACGTCCTGCTCCTTTGATGCTGCCTGACCTGCTGCGCTTTTCCAGCAACACATTTTCAGCTATGTATATCAGGTCCAAGTTCCTTGCTATCAGTGAAGAAAAAAAAAGCTCCATCTCATCAGTCTTTGCTCAATCTTTTCTAAGTCTTCCAACTCAATAAATTTTCTTGCTCTCTTTTAGCCACCACACATATTACACCACTCCCTGATCAAGAGGATGATCTGATAACCTTTGGAATGGCTAACCAGCTCAAGGAAGCATAAAGGAATTGCAATGTATCAGCGTATTAAAATTGTGTGTCTTTCCAGCTCATGAGAAATTAGATTTCTTCCACTCAATAGCAGATTCAGGCAGCATAGTTGCAAATGAAATCTCAGTCTTTGGGCCACATTAAGTGAGAAAGATTAATATGAGTCCACACTGTCTCTTTTTAATTCAGTTCACTCGTTTAAATGTTTTCCTTGCACACCACAGCCAGTTTATTTAACAAGTAGAAACTACATGATTTTACTGATAACTGGAAATGGTACTTTGTTTTATGAGGAAAGGTTTGACAGGCTGGTCTTGTTTCCGCTAGCGCTTAGACGAGTGAAAGAGTGACTCGATTGAACTGTGTAGGATACTGAATGGTCTTGGCAAGATGGACTTGGAAAAGTTGTTTTCTCCTGTGTATGAGCTCAGAATTATGAGGAAATGTTGTAAGATTAGGAGTCACCCTCTTAGGACAGAAATGAGGAGAATTCTTTTCTGTCAGAGGGTTGTGCAACTTTGGAACTCTCTGCCTCAGAATGCAGAGAAGGCAGAGAAGGCAGGAATATAGACTTTTTTTAAAGACAGAGGTAGCTAGATTTTTGTTCGGCAAGAGAATCAAATGTGATTGGGTTAAATGGGAATGTGGAATTTACAGAATGATGAAACAGACTCATGGGGCTGCTCAGTCTGCTTCTGCTCCTATTTCGATCACTTACAGTATGGGTTCATAGAGATGTACAGCATGGAAATAGACCCTTCTGTCAAACTTGTCCATGCCAACCAGATATTCTAAATAAATCTAGTCCCATTTGTCAGCATTTGGCCCATATCCCTCTTAATCCTGCCTATTCATATACCCATCCAGATGCTTTTTGAATGTTGTAATTGTACCAGCCTCCATCACTTCCTCTGGCAGCTCATTCCATACACGCACCACCCTCTGCGTGAAAATGTTGCCCCTTAGGCCTTTTTTCCCTCTCACCTTAAACCTATACCCTCCAGTTTTCGATTACCCAACCCCAGGGAAAAGATCTTGTCTATTTATCCTATCCATGCCCCTCATGATTTTATAAACCTTCATAAAGTCACCCCTCAGTCTCCGATGCTCTAGAGAAAATAGCCCCAGTCCTTTCAGCCTCTCCTTCTGGCTGAAACCCTCCAACGATGGCAACATTCTTGTAAATTATTTCTGAACCCTTTTAAGTTTCACAACAGCCTTTCTATAGCAGGGAGACCAGAATTGTAATCAGTATTCTAAAAGTGGCTTAACCAATGTCCTGTGCAGCTGCAACATAATCTTTTTTAGGTCTTTACAATTCCTTTTGTGAAGTCACCTATTAGGTTGGTATGATGACTCAATGGTTGGAACTGCTGCTACAGCACCAGAGATGTCGGTTCTATTCCAGCCGCAGGGGACTCAATGGTTTGCACATTCTCCCCCTTGGTGTCCTCTGGGTGCTCAGGTTTCCTCCCACAATCCAAAGATGTGCAGGTTAGGTAGATTGGCTGTGCTAAATTGCCCACAGTCCAGGGATGTGCAGGCTAAGTGAGTTGGCCAACAGGAAATGCAGAGGTAGGATAGAGGGACGGGTCTGGTTGGGATGCTCTTTGGAGAATTGGTGTGGACTCAATGGGCCAAACGGTCAGCTTCCACACTCTGGGATTCTACGATTTTCTTAATGCACAAGATCATCCTGATGCATCCTTTCCTTTCATTGGATAATACTAGTTTGTTCTCAGCAAACCCTTTGTGATAATTGTTGTGATGTTTGCTTTGTGTCCATGTAGTTTAACATACTGATTAACACACTACTGAATAAGTACATAGTTTGCTGCGCATCATCACAGAGAGTAATACAAGTTAATATTGGCTGGAGAAGTATTGATCAGTATGTGCAGAAAGAGCTCTTCTATAATTCTGTTAGTTGTCAATAAAGAGCCCTTTCTTTAGATTACCATTGGTAATATTGTTTGGAACATTTGGGTTAAGAGCCAATAATAAAATAACAGCTTGGGCAGGCTTTGTTTGATGAGCAACATCCACATCCTGTTAGTGAATAATAAGAAATAATCAGTTACTGGATCATAAGAATCTTGAGACTAGTAAGAGGTCGCTAATTCTTCATGTGCTAAGGCTCTTCCATTTGACTAGTTTCTACTTTAATTTGCAGGACAACAATTTGAAAGCCTGCCTGATTTTCTAAATGTTCTGCTTAAAAGCTAGCCAGTACGTTATAAATTGAAGAGTTGAATGGGTCGTAGTTTAGTCACACATCTGTGGTTTTGATAACCTGGAGTTAAAAGAAGAAAAGATAATGTCAGCTGTAGCAAGCAGTAAGTGTCCAAGCTTTGAGCTTCAATACAAATATCAGCCTGTAATTGTTGGTTCTTGGATAAATCAATTAATTGCCCCTTTTGATTCGCATAGTTTACTTTATCTCAGTGAAGGAAATCACAGAGTTTTTCAACTGACATTTCATTACACACTAGGAGAAAGTGAGGACTGCAGATGCTGGAGATCAGAGTGGAAAGTGTGATGCTGGAAAAGCATAGCAGGTCAGGCAGCATCCGAGGAGCAAGAGAATCAATGTTGTGGGCAGAAGCCCTTCATCAGGAATGAGCTCACCGCCCCCCCCCCCCCCCACCTCCCATTTATCTCTCTACCCCCTTAGCTCATAAGCTTCATTCCTGATGAAGGGCTTATGCCCAAAACGTCGATTCTCCTGCTCCTCGGATGCTGCCTGACCTGCTATACTTTTCCAGCACCATAGTTTCGACTCAGAGGACTGAATGGTCTATTCCCGCTCTTATTTTCTACATTTGTACAGAGCTTTACATCCTTGTGACCCTAAACATCAAAGCTCATATTCCCAGCTGTAGTCCTGACCACTCATACCTCCAACATATTTGGGAATCTCTGTATTATAGACTGTAGGAAACTAAGTGGAAAACTAAATTAGAATAAAACTTAATAAAGAGACAGCACAAGCATAATGAGGCAAATCCTCATGTCTTTGAGCAGATTTCACTATTTGGAAAGTAAGACTAAATCCTCCAGTGGATTATGGAAGAGATTCTGCATTGTAAATCATGTGCCAATCACCAATCAGTTATCAGTGAGCTGAGCTGAGGATATCATGCAAATTGATAACATTTAGCACTAAATTTAAAAAAAATGAGAATAAACCACTCTCCATCATTACGAATAGGTTGAGTGGCAGTTCAATAAAAGATCTTGAAGAGTACAAAAAAAATTGAGAAACAGGGAAAGAGCTTGAATAAATGACTTTCATTTTAACCTAAGACACAGGACCAGAATTCAAATGAAGCAGATATGAAGCAGAGTCAACCAAATAGCAAGGAATTTATAATTCTGAGTCTTTCAAGCATTTGTTTACAGTCAACAGGCTTACAGGTGAACCAGCTTTGTAGGAAAAATCGGTCTTTTCTTCTGTGACTGAGGAAGAGTAGATTCAGAAAAGTGGGGAGACACTGGGATTGAGTTGAGGTTCAAGTGAATAATTAGCAGAACATAAGACCAGGTAGTGGGCAGTAAATCATGGGAGACCAAAATAAGCAGTCGATACAGTTCATTTGACTGAGGATTACTACAGCCAGAGAACTATGTCCAAGGATCACAATCACAGGCAGGAGAGATCAGGCAGTAATGGCCCAGATTACGTTTCCAGGATCTGGAGGACCGTTTCCAGAGGACAAATTATGGAGGATTGTTCTTGGAGCATGTTCATGGAGGCCTATTTCTGAAGAACTGTTCTTTGATGACTGTTCACAGTGAGCTGTTCCTGAATGCTGCTCTTAGAAGATAGTGGACTGCTTCTGGATAACTGTTCATAATGGACTATTCCTGGAGGATTATTCAAAGTGGACTGTACAGAATGGAATATGGAGGGGCATTTATGTGCAAGAGCAATGCCAGCCTTCCATTTGTTGAGGTTTTTTGGTTCACTTACTCATGGAAGTGATTGAAGCTCCAACCAGTTCAAACATAAAATAGTGGTCCTATTTATAACACAGAATCCCAACTTTCACAGAAAAAGATGCCATTGCCTAAAACAGGCAGGTATTTTGAACATAAAGCAGTAGAATGCTTCAAAATGTAACAAACCACATTATCAAAGCTAATTAGATGGAAGAGTTACCAATCTGATCTTGAGGTGCTTATACCCAGTTAACACCAGGCAAAACAATTGACAATGACACTTTATGTCCTAATAAAGTTACCTACAAATGACACAATGGCAAAAATGATGTCAAAATGTTATGGGCTGGACATCCTATTGCCGTGGGAAATTTGCAGCTGGGCCCATGTAATCAGCAATGTGGGTGTGTGTCAGTCTCTGGGAAAGGGAAAACATTTGGCATTTAAGTTGGAACTCAAAACAGCACCATTTGGGAAAGGTTCATTATTGAGCCAATTGGCACATTATCCTGAGTCCAGCAGAATTTGCTGGTGCCTCAGGGATTAAATGGGAGTGGCTAGGCTCTCTTGAACCTTCATAAGACTGCTGGTTCTTCATTCAAAGGGGGATTTATTGCCCCATCAAGAGACCTAGCATCAGTGGTGCCCTCTGAAACTTAACACCACCCCCCATAACTCCCTGCATTTGTCTCTGAACAATCCTGTGAGCTGCTAAGCTATCCCTCAGTGGTACCTTACCTGATCCTTTCCTCCTTACCAATAGCACCACTACTCCTGGCACCAGTGTCTGCGATGGAGAAGTGTCCTTTCTCATTTGCTGTCATTGATCAGCAGGTGGCATTTCCAATCTCCCCACCCCAGCAGGTCTTCAATCCCCAAAACTGGACAGGGTACAGTGTACCCAAAACTGGCCCGAGAGAGATTTAGTTCTTTTGGACCACCCTCTTCAGAAGCAATGCATGTTTGTCACTAGTTTGTCAATGAGCCATATCAGTCTCATTAAATTCCATGAAGTGACATCAATATGAACTGGGAGGTGAAGTGTGTGCAGTCTGGTGCTTGTCAGTGGGCAAAGAAATAGATAAAGCAACAAGTTTGGAGAACAATATCAGTAATTCATTGCAGATTTTTTTCTGAGTCAGCCAGCAGTTGGTAGGAGAAGAAGCCTCTGGAAAGATGTGGATAAAGGAGTGGGGAATGATGCCTAACAGATTGAACCATGATAAGGGATGCATGGGCCAAAGGTTTGCTTGTGAGGTCAAGGTGGAGGCTGTGCCTGTCACGTCAGGAACTGAAAACCTTTTCTGGTTCTTCTCTGATCACTTGGCTTCTCTTGCAATACTGCAGTTGCCAAGCAACAATCAGCATGAGACACCTCCACATGAGAAGGTTTAAAGTAAGCCATAGCACCAGGTCTGCACTGCTCTTATTGAAAACCTCATCGAATGCCTGAACTTTCACCACTAGTATCATAATAATTGTATCATGTCTTTAATGTAATAAAATCCATGGGGTGCTTCCAAGACTGTTATAAAACCTAAGTACTATAAGATACATTTGTCAGATGACCAAAAGCTTGGTCAAAGATTTGGCTTGGAGGAAAGTGAAGCAGCAAGAGAGGGAGATACCATGTTTCTAGAGCAATTCAAATCAGAAACGTACAAGAGGTGAGAATTAAGTGAGCACTGGCATCCCAGACAGTTGTGGCACTAAAGGGTCTAATGGAAATAATGAGATGAGTTCATGGGGGAATAGATTTGAAAGCAAGGATGAGAATCTTAAAATTAAGACGTAGCTTGAATATGAATCAATGTAACACTTCAAGGATATGGGTGAAAGGTGGTGAAAAGGATATCTATCACATGATGACTGCCAGCTCAGTTTGGGGTCGGTTAGATCATTTGATCTAAATGCATTAACCCACACCCCAACCTATCCCTGCCATTTGGCAAGATTTTCTTGAATGAGGGCAGATGTTTCTGGTTAAGGTATTGGGGTCCTGATTGCTTTGAGACAGCCATATTACTTCTCTCAGGGAAGACCCACTGAATCACGAGGGAATTGGACAATGGCAAAGGTGGAGTCTTCTCCTGAAATCAAGACAGCAGGAAGGCAGTTCCACCAGCAAGAGCTGCCAGTCAACCGGAGGCCAGCAACTCGAGCTGATAGAGTTCCCCATGGCAACTGGTGGACATGCACTCCTGGAGTCCCAGGATTGTGAAAAATCTAGGAACTATGGTAATTAAGTAGGTGGGAAAGGTCATAGGAAAAGGGTGCCAGAGGATTAGAGTTGACCATATTAAGGCAGAGCAGGATGAAAAGATTGAGTGGCCTACTCCTGCTCCTATCTTCTATGTTTGTATCTTAAAAGCCTGCATCAACAGTCAGGCAGGAAGACTGACTATTGGCCTTCTCAACTAGAAATTAGTCCTGATTGAGGTGGGAAGGCAAAGGGGAGTGTGTGTGTGTGTGTGTGTATTAGAGAAACATCGGATAATCTCCTATTTTAAATATTACACTGATGTTTGTGTGTGTTTTATTATTTTTCTAAGAGATAATACATAATAAAAATTCTTTTTGTTTCACTCAAAACATTCTAGAAATTAGCTTCTTAAATATGGACTCATACTATGCTGTAGCTCTTTATTGTAGCTGACTGAAGGTGGTAAAAAGAGGGGAGCTGGTTCACTTGGTTGTAACAATATACTGCTGAAATTAGTCCATTTTACTTCCTTATTACACTCAAACATTGGGGGCCACCGATACCAATTCATCCACTCTTGAAACTTAGTCTGATTTAAAAGATAACAAATAAATGTTAACTTGTTTTTCATTACTCTACTCACTGTAATCTTTATCCTCTTCAAATCAAAGGATCAATTTTCCTTCTGAAATCTTTGAATGATAACCGTAGCATTTTGCATCACTTGGTTGTCTTTAGATATCATCCAGTCAACATGTTGTGATCTGCATTTCATTTGAATTTCAGCAGAAGCTGGATTAACTAAATTTTAAATATTGGCCCTTATGCCTCTGACATTTGTTGATTTGACATTTCACAGTCTACAGCAGAACAATCAGATCTTAAGAGGTCAGTTGAATAAACCTCATTAGTCTGGCAACCACTGGGGAATGGAACTGACATGTCACTATGATATGGTTTCTTGGGTAAAGCATGACTGACAATATGATATGATCTGAATGCTACCTGATACGTTAGTTCACGTAACATCACTTCAAAGATCAGTTCTTTTTGGGATAGATGTCATGAAGTATATTAACAACACAGTAAGGTCGCTGGATCTGAAACATTAACTCCACAGATGCTGCCAAATCTCAGTTTTGCCAGTAATTTCTATTTTTGTTTGTTGCCAATTCTCCAACATCCATAACCCTTTGTTTTATTTTACAAACTGTTTACATTGCTGTATATCACCATTAAAAGTGACAACATTTTTTCACACAACAAACCTCACTATGTCCATTTGCCTCCACCCACACTGTCTTCTGATATATGGGGTAAAGATGGTGGAAACTTTCCCCTTTGACATTCTCCCTTACCCCCACATTATCCTCACATTACAAATCCATTGTTTGTCCTTCATAAGGTGCAACCAGGTCAGAGAGAGGAGGACCATACGCAAGAAGGTTGAGTGGATAAAGTCACTTAATTTCATAACCACAGCCATCATCTCAGATATTGACATTGTATGTGTCTTAAAGGCTGCATGACACTAAATGGAGGTGACTTAAAAGAAGTGGAGAAAATACAATTTCAGGCAATTGTCTGTCCTTATTAAAATAATGTGGTGTGACCTGGGAAGGTCCTGTACCCCTAATAAATCCTGTGCCTGAGTGTGTAAGTACTGAAGTTTATATTGTTTAGAGATTTCATCTGATTGAAGGATGTGGTCAGATCAGTTGACGATTGATTTCCCTGTGATGGTGCCGATTTCAAATGTGGTACTGTGGAGAGGCTTGGTTGGTGGTGATGCCACGTTTCTCCAGTTTCCTGTACTTGGTATGCAAGTAGGTGGCATAGTTCCACTGCTTTGTTTGCTTCATCTCCATATCACCTTTCCATATGCCACTGTTTCATTTTTCACTGTCATTGCGTTAGGACAGGCATTATTTCAAGAAAGAAAACAGTCACAAAATAACAGTGTTACAGAATCATAGCTAATACTCAAAGAAATAAAACTAAATCAATCTGAATTAACCTGATTTTATGTGCATTAAAGCGTAAAGAATGGTGAAGGAAAAATGTATCGGCAATAAAATAATGAAAGCCAGTGATGACTGCTCAATGTCAGTGTCTGACAGCAGACATCATTAACCACTGAATCAACTCAATGTTCAAGAGATTTGGGAAATCAGAATGGCATATTCAATAAAGGACGTTTATTGGAAGGATTGCTATTAGTTTATTATGATATGCTAAGAAGATGGAGACAAAGTACTTGCTGACTCCTCTAAGCTCTTAAGTTGCTAGTAATCTACATTCCATTTTATATGGTTGGTAATTTATATAGACTGAGATTTTCATACTTAATAGTCATTAGTGAGCAGAACAATTTCTAAATGTATTCATCCATTGATATGGACTATATTGATAAGGTCAGCATTTACTGTCCCTCCATACCTGATCTTGAGGAAATGGCAGTGCCCTGTTTTATTGAACAAACAATCTGAATGTTAAGCAAACGGGCAAAAACTTGGGAGGTGGAATCTAACATGGGAAAATGTGGGGTTATGCACTTTGGTAGGAAAAGAGAGAAAAGTAATATTATTTAAATGGAAGATGATTGCAAAAACTTACAGAATAGACAGATTTAGGAGTCCTTCACCATGAATCACAAAAAGCTAGTATCTAAGATCGTGAGTAAGAAAGAAGACAAATGGGTTGATGGCTTTATTTCAAAATAAATGGAGTGTGAAAGTCCAGATATTTTGCTAAAATTATACAAGGTGGTGATTAGGACACAACTGGAATATACTGAACAGTTTTGGGCTCTTATTTAAACAAAGAAATGTTGAGATTAGCGGCAGTCAGAGAAAGTTCACTGGACTGATACTAGGTACGGAGGGACTGTATTATGAGGAGGGGTTGAGCAGATTGGGCCTGTACTCACTGAAAGTTAGAAGAAAGTGAGATGACCTCATTGAAACATACAAAATTCTTAGAGGACTTGACAGGATAGATGAAAAATAGTTATTTCCCCTTGTAGGAGAGTCCATGACCAAAGGGCACAATCTCAGAATAAGACACTACACATTTAAGACAGAAATGAGGAGGCATCTAGTCTCTCTGAGGGTATTGTATCTATGGACTTCTTTACCATAGAGGGCAATTGAGAATGAGACATGAACTATATTCAAGGATGAAGTACATAGGTTTTTAATCAATAAGGGAATCAAGGATTATGGGGAAAAGGAAGAGAAAGTGGAGCTGAAGGTGATCAGATGAACGAACATCTCGTGAAATGACAAAGAAGACTCAATGAACTGCTTCTGCTTTTACATTTCATTGTCTTGTTATTGTCTTATGATTGCTGCAGTACATATGGTGTTAGCATACATTCATACAGTACAGATAGTGAGTGAATTCCAGGATTTGGTCCAGTGACAGTGAAGAAATGGTCAGGATGATATGTGGCTTGGAGGGTAACTTGGAGGATAGGTTACAGGTTAATGCCCTTTAACACAACACAACACAATGTTACAGATTATATAATGATAGAGAGATGCTGTAGGGAGATGTGAACCTTGTGCAAAGCATGATTTCAGGGTGTTGAAAAGACCTTCGGCTCCAACAATCTTTCTTCATATTGTAGATTGTCCAACCACTTTCAAGATGATCTCCTCAATAATTTGTGGTGAGAGCACATGAGAGACCCAGCAGCAAGACAACACAACCAGAGAAGCCCAGATGGAATTCTAGAAGCAGGACAGAGGAGTGAGAAATTCACAAAATATCAGTCCAGTGACTAAGAAACAATTGGCAGCATAGAGACTGATAAAGAGAATGTAGCTCTGATAGGAGAAACCTCAGAATCTACCCTACCACTTCCAGAATCTTCTGAGTATGGTGAAGACCCATGACAAGCAACAAAACAGCAGAACTGATGCAGACATTTCACTCAGAACACTTCAGGATGAGCAAACAAATCAAGTAAGTACAGGCTAATGACTTCATTCAATGCAGTTGGCAGCATTCAGGCTGATGTTTTAACAAGGCTAGTAGTAAATGAAGAGATAGCCACTTTATGATGAGCTTTCAACATATACAGCATTAGGCAAAATATAATTACAATGAGAGCAAAGTTTTAGAAATGGGACCAAAGGCTCGAAGCAAGCACAAATCAATTAGCAATGACTTATATCAATTAGCAGATAACTGTGAATACAGGCCAGTAAAAGATTATCTGATGCGAGATTGGATTGTAGTCAGTATTTTGTATGCAAGTCTATCATATTCTAACAGCCCAAGGGAGAGTTTAACAAAAGTGGTGAAATTTGTAAGGCAAGCTAAAGTAAAGCAACAGAAGAGCTCTTATTCCAGATGATAGTGTGGTCTCACAGTTAAACACATTTGAGAGCACAAAAGTGAATGTGCATTAAAGACAAAGCCAGAAAAGCTTGAAGGTGCCATTAGGCAGTGTTCTTATTGTATCAAGAAGGGGCTGCTTTGACCTGGATGGTGGAGCATCAAGACCAACCTTCTAGAATAAACTGTGAAGAGGTAAAATTTACTTCGATGTTTTAAAGGTCAATTGTTTATTCTTTCCTTATTGGTGTAGTTGTCTTAGATAATGGTGTTGTTCTCACTGGACTAAACTATTCAGGTTCCAATTGGAGACCTAACTCATGTCTGACATTCCAGACATGCGGTTGCTCCTGTAAATATTTGGAAATGAACATCTCTTCACTGCTGAGAAGCAGGAGGTTCGATGAAAAGAGAAACCTAAAATGATAAAATTACAAATAAACGAAGAGAATACATAAATGGATCCATCACGTCTAATGACAAAAATCGCAGATAATAGACTGAGACTCATGAGAACCTCATCACCACAAAGAACAACACACATTAGAAATATAAAACTATTTATTTTCCAATCTTCAAAATGATAATAATTCTGCAACACTAATCACAAAGAATTCAATATAATCCTGCTAAAGAAACATCAGCATTTATCCTGAACAATATGATCCACAAGAAATTCTTCCATTATATCACAAAGGGGCGAAATGTATTTAACTGAGTTGAGCCTTTAGAAAACACTAGCCTTACATCTTTTATCAGAGGTTGGTATGCAGCCCAACTACTCAAGGACATGATGAGTACAGTACATTAACAATGTTTGACTGGGATTTAAAGCCAATCAACTAAGTGTTTACATTGCAAGTAAAGCTCCAAATTGTAAACCATTCATGATTAATCAATACAGTTCACTTCATTCAGTTGTAACGAGCTCTGAATGTCTTTCAGTCTGGTTGTTGCCACCAATTTGAAAACTGTCAGAAAGACAGCAAAGCATTGATTTCCATGATTCTTTTGAAATGAAATGAAACAAATCAATTCTTTATTATGAATTCAGCAGCGTAAAGTGGCAATTTTACCAAATCTTTGAAGTATGAAATAATAGAATGAGAATAACAAAATGAAACAAATTCTTCATTTTTGCATTGAGGTGATAAATTGCCCATTCATTAAAAATTGATTACTGCATGAGAATTCTGTTTCAAACATTGAATAGATTCTGGTTGGAAAGTACAAGTTAAATCTTAGAACTTCATTAAAAAAAGCCAAAACGAAGCTGCCAAACCTGTGACTATTATGTCTGTCATAAATAGTGAAGGGTTGACTTATTTTTGCCCGTCAATTGTGCCTACTAATACAAAAATCTTTCAAGTGTGAAAAAGTCTAATCAGTTGTATTCTGTCATTATTTTTGTAAGCACAATACCTATAATTTCAGTAAGTATTTCAAAACCAAGATATCAAACGGTATTACAACATTTCTCTTAAAGTGGGACTGCCTTGACAAGGTATCAGAGGAGTTGGTCACCATTTCCACCATTACAAAACTATTTGCAATTGTCATGAAAAATCATTTCAAAGTGATTTTAAACTAAATGACTCCACTAAAATAAAGGACAATGTAATGCCTTACGCATGTATCCAATATACAGATACCAATATTATAAACTGTCACGACTTATGACTCATGTTTGTTAATTGTTTCTTGAAGATTCATATTTTGAAAATAATTCATTAATAATACAATATAAATTTGTTTACTTTTGCTATCACAATCACATGATGAAATATTCACTTCTTTCATTGATTGAAAATGGTTTTCCCTTCTCTGTTCTGCTGGTATGTGCTCTAGATTACAATCCAGCGAACATTATTAATGTATGTGTCTGGTCAATTTTTATAAACAATTTTTCCCAAGGAAGGGTCAGAGCTGAGCTTAATCCTGGCACATACAATGTCAACATACCCACACTAAACTCAGGAGCAGAAACACTTCACCAATCTCTTCTTCATAATCTAGAGGACCTAAGGACAACTATGTTTCATCAACTATTACACTGCTTGAGATCAGCTAATTCACCACAAATGGGAATCATAAACTAGATTGACATGGCTCAGTTAACAAATGGATAAGATGGCCAGATCATTGACAAAGCTTATAATTCATTTCCTCTACTTAAGATTCCCAAGAGAAGTTTAATTTGGTTTTAAAAGCATCACCCACTTAGCAAATCAAACTTCTGGACAACTGTTGTGTAGCTTTTGTCTACCCTTTTATTCTCTTGAGGAATGCAAACTCATGACAATGAAACCTTGTGAAATGTATTAATCAACAGAAGCTGCTGGTGGTTGGGCTTCAATGGGAGTTTTTGAGAATCCCTGCTGAGATCTTATTCTCAGAATATTAATGGAACCTTACATCTGGCACTTAAAATTAAAGCAGTTGCATGCTAAAGGTGGCTCATCTGTGGTGACAGTAATGTGTGAAGTGTTATAGAATTAAGCACCAGGATCTATCCTAATTCATATAGCATTATTTCAATATGTTATCTATTCAGCCCCATCCTAACGGGCCTAACTTATACATTAGCCAGGCTGTTATTACTCTGTTATCCATGTAATCTCTATTGGTCTGTGACCTAATGCAGTAGTCAAATATGAAACCCTGATAAAATCAGCATACAAATTCTGTAACTGTTTCATTTCAGCATAATACACCATCATGTGATTTCCATTATTATGAATACTCTGTGTAAAAATTCTATGGACTAATTTCCTCATGTATTTTATGATATAATTTTATTTAATGGATGGTGGTAGTAATGGATTGCTGGATGATGCCTTTGGGAATGATAGAGAAGCCCCAAATATTCTCAGTGCAAAGGGACACAAAATTTATTCATCAGTTCTTTGAGTTGCCTCCTGAGAACCACAGTTTTGGTTCACTGCCACAAGTATTTTATAAGGCAAAAGTGAGTACTGCAGATGCTGGAGATTAGAGTCAAGAGTGTGGCGCTGCAAAAGCACAGCAGATCAGGCAGCATCCATGGAGGAGGAGAATTGATGTTTTGGGCATCAGGATGAAGGGTTTTGCCTGCTGTGTTTTTCCAGCACCACACTCAAGTGTTTTATAAACCTAGTGCAGAGACAAAGATAATGTCATCAAGTAGAAAACAAATCCAGATAAGTAGTCCACTTAGCACACTTAAGAAAAACAGGTTCCAGTCATTGTGTTAGATGAGACATAAGTTGAAAATCCAACTCACTCCATATATCAAGAAATAGCTGAAGACACTGGGCATTGCAAGGCTATGGACCTTAAGAATTTTCCAGCAATAGTCATAAAGATTTGGGCTCCAGAAATAACTGCACTCTTAGCTAAGCTGGTCCAATATATCTACAACACTTGCATCTACCCAGCAATGATCTCTGCAGGACCTCTTTTGGGTAACTTCCTAAGCCCAACCATCTTCAGCTTCTTCATCAATGATTGTCCCTCCATTATAAGATCAGAGGTGGGGATGTTCACTGATGATTGCACAATGTTCAGCATAATGTGTGACTCCCGAGATACTGAAGTAGTTCATGTCCAAATGCAACAAAAATTGGACAATATCCAATTTGACTTGAGAAATGGCAAGTTAAAAAAAACTAGGTAATGACCATCTCCAAAAGGACAGAATCTAACCATCACCCTTTTATGTTCACAGGCATTGCCATTGCTGAATCCCCCACTATCAACATACATAAGGTTACCATTGACTACAAACTGAACTGAACTATTCTTGTAAATATGGTAGCTACAAGTTCAGGTCAGAGGCAAAGAATCCT
The DNA here is from genome assembly GCF_004010195.1 of Chiloscyllium plagiosum. NCBI lineage: Eukaryota > Metazoa > Chordata > Chondrichthyes > Orectolobiformes > Hemiscylliidae > Chiloscyllium > Chiloscyllium plagiosum. Next base: position 100,603,238 of record NC_057711.1, on the reverse strand, counting down.
GCCGCAAGCAACTCACCTCCTGACTCCCCAAAGCCTGTCCACTATGTGCAAGGCAAGAGTCAGCAGTGTAGACAAACAGGAGGCTGGAGGAACACAGCAAGCCAGGCAACATCAGGAGGTGCAGAAGTCAACATTAGGAGCAGGGGAATGGAGCTCAGAAATAAATAGAGGGAAGGGGTAGGGGCTGGGGGAAATGTAGGTAATTTAGCGAAAGGTCGATGTAGGTAGTGGATTATTGTGATAAATCCGTGGGAAGGATGGAGTAGATAGATGGGAAGGATGATGGACATGTAAGATCAGGTATGGTGGGATTGGTTGGGAGAGTGGTGAAGGGAATGGTCCTTGTGGAGGGCAGGGACGGGTGTGGAGGGGAAGATGTTCTGGATAGTAGGGTCTAATTGGAGTTTGCAGAAGTGTTTGAGGATGATAACGTTGAATGTGGGGGCTAGTGGGATGGACAGTGAGGATAAGAGGGAGCCTGTCTTTATTATGTTTGAAGAGGGGGAATTAGAGCAGTGGATTGGGGTATGTGGAGGGCTGTCTGGATGGGGTGGGGTGAGGGAGAAAACGTTGTTCCAAATAGGAAGACATTTGAAATGCTCAGGTGTGGAATGTCTCCTCATCAGAGTGGATGCAATGGAAACAGAAGAATTGAGAAAATGGGATAGACCGTTCCCTTTGCAACGCCTTGCTTTGCACCACACTCCCCACCAACCCTTCCAAAAGTGAAAATACAGGGTTTTTCTTTGTCTCTAAGATTCAGCAGTATGATAGAATACTCCTCAGTTGCCTGGATGAGTGCAGCTCCAACAACACTCAAGATGTTTCACACTATCCACAACAAGGCAGTCTATTTGATTGGCACCATATCACCAAACATCTATTCCCTTGTAACATATTTCCCCTCCACTCCCACATTCCACTTTTGAACAATCTTGTGCTCCACAGTGTCATGGACAATTTTACAACTTCTTATTGAAATTAATGAGGTACTCATGCACAAGGACTGGTGGAAAAATACTTTGAATGGAACAATGGGTTCTCCATATGAAGACAAGACTTCATACAGATTATGTTCACAGGGACGAGAGTGTGGCATTGGAAAAGCACAGCAGGCCAGGTAGTATCTGAGGAGCAGGAGAATCGACGTTTTGGGCATGAGCCCTTCATCAGGATGAAGGGCTTTTGTCCAAAATGCTGATTCTCCTGCTCCTCGGATGCTGCCTTGCCTGCTAAGTTTTTCTAGCGCCATACTCTCGACTCTTATGTCCAGAATCTGCAGTCCTCACTTTCTCCGATGTTCACAGGGAGCTGTGTATAGTATATCTGACTTCTACTATTGCGGCTCATAGACTGACTATACATATTGGAACTAGTACATTACATAGGGTTGAGGAAGTGTTGATCATCAGTAACTTAAGATGTGCCTCCTTAAAGGTGCACACACATCATATCACACCTGCCAGGGCTGTCCTGCTGACAGTCTTCATCATTATTCAAACAGTAGTAAGTAGTTATTTTTGCTGATCTCCATTCACTATCTCCCCTACATTTCTCTTACTGGATACATTATCAGTCACAATCCAATGAATGAAGGATGTTCTGATCCTTCACCTTTTTACCATGTGTAACTTTGTTCCCAGTGGATCAGGTGAGCAGGCAATGCTGGTGGCTCTCAATGTGCCTGATACTGGAAAACGTGCTGTGTGCATCTTACTGACTTATCTCATAGCCTTGAGTGGCTAATCGTTGAAGATTAACTTTGTATCTTTTTATTTAAATACACAGAAATATCTCTAGAATTCTGTCCTGATACCAGAAGTAGTGACACAATGTTGTGGCAGTTCTGAAAACAGGTCACAAAATCACTGCTTCTATCTCATATATACATGCTGTCATAATCTGTTGATTTTTCTCCAGATTTTTTGTTTCCATTCAGGTTTTCCAACACCTGCAGTATTCTGCTGTTCGATACCATTTAGGATATCTGCTTCAATGCACCTCTGCAGCATCAGTCCAGTGTGCTCGATATACCCTCAAGAATTGCCTTTGGAAGTTGCAGTACTCCACATGATTTGGAAAATCATATAATGTCAGTGGCCTGAAGATGACTGAAAAATAACAGTGCTCAGAGAAAAATCATAAGCAATAGTTCTCAGACTTCAGAGCAACATTTCAATATGAGTTAGGATAAACATAACTATAGGCTGAGATAAATAGACTGCGATGCACAGGGTTGTAGGATGTAGAATGATGAATCGGGTTCAGATTGTTTATCTTTGACTATTCAAGGGCATTTGTTCAAAAGCATCCTTTAGGAGCTTCAATTATTGAATAGAATCACAAGTCTTGGATGTGATATGGTCAAAAGAAGGCAATTAAGTTTGATATTAGACCATGCCAGTATGTTGACATGTCTATGTCATGAGATAATATAATTCAGAGGCCATTGGTTGGGCCACTTTTGGAGTACTATGTTCAATTTTGGTTTCCCTGTTATTGGAAAGATGTTAAAGTTGAAAGGATGCAGATAAAATTTACGAGGATACTAGGAGATAATGAGGACTGCAGGTGCTAGAAAGTCAGAATTGATAAAAGGTGGCGCTGGAAAAGGCACAGCAGGTCAGGCAGCATCTGAGGAGCAAGAGAGTCAACATTTTAGGCAGGGCTGGAGGGTTTGAATTATAAAGACAAGTTAAATAGGCTGGGGCTATCTTCCACAGAGTGTCAGAGACTGAGTGGTGAACTTTATAGAGATGTATGGTGGGCATTGATAGAGTGAATAGCCAAGGTCTTTCTTCCAAAGTAGGACAGTCCAAAATCAGAGGGCATATGTTTAAGGTGAGAAGGGAAAGATATAAAACGTATCTAAGGTGCAACTTTTTCACACATAGTGCAATATGGAACAAGCTACCAGAGGAAGTGGTGGAGGCTGGTATAATTATACATTTAATGGCATCTGATGGGTACATGAATAGTAAGGGTTTAGAGGGATATGGGCAAAATGCTAGCAAATGGGTCTAGATTAATTTAGGATATCTGGTCGGCATGGATGAGTCTGTTACTGTGCTGGAAAATTCTATGACTCTAAGACAGTCCTATAACCTGATGGTATCAGCCTCAGGTAAGCTTGGCAAAGGTTGCTTATAGTTGCAAGCCACCTGTTGAGCCAGGAAGTTGGCATTTATGGAATTGATTAGACTTTACAGATGATGTACAAGCAAATTGTCATACAATGTTGCCTTTATAAATGAGAGACAGCATTGCATTCTGATAGAATAAATACATCTCCAAATATGTTCATTTAAACATTCCCAATTCACATAGCAAAAAACCTTGCTCTGCTAAGAATATGTTTCTGTTACCTCCTCTGATTTATATTTATTTTGGAAACGGTTGAATCTGGAACCTCTCATTAACACTACATTTGTGAGTTGAATACAGTTTGACATTGTGAACTGCAGGATGTCAATTTAATCACTCCCTGGTGCCTGGAAGCAGTCAACGGGCGTAGAAATTCATGGCCAATGTTACTTCCATAAGTATAGATAATGTAGTGGCTGTCAAAGAAGGTGATTCCAAGTCAGGATTTAACAGGTTATATATATCAATGGGAATGGCTCTCTTGAGGTAAAAGGAATGCAGACACTGCTACTATATCAATGACAAATAGTTGTTCCTCGGATCGTAAATTAGCTAAAAAGGATAATCCTCCCTGAAATTCTCCTCCCTTTGTTCTTTTTACTGCTGTAAATTTCTATGACCAAAATTTAATCTCTATCACAAGATATTTCCGCTTTTCAAAATTCAAGCTAAAGTTGTCAAAGTATGAAGTACTTAAGCCTACCATGAATGCCAATTGCTGTATACGGTTTGATACTATTCAATTGAGCTTCTCTCATTTTAGTCAAGCTCCCTCTTTAATAATCCACTTAATTGGTGATTTAGTCATCATGCCAAGTGAATTCATTATGGAAAGTACAAAGCTGTGATAACGAGATCAACAGAATGCTCGATGACAACATTTGCAACAGAAAATGAATGTCTTCACAGATTTTTAATTTACAATGAATGTTAACTTCATTGTAAAATACTCAGTTGTCATATATAATAAAATTTGAATCGAGAACACATTTCATGTTGTGACACTCTTACCCTATTCAGCACTATCTTTCCATCCTTTGTATATAACTCTCAACTGGTCAGAAAATAGTTCATCACCTAATATTCAGGAATCAGTCCAATGGCAAATCTGCTTGTACCCTATTAAAGTAATCCATATATTACTTTCACTGTTTCAGTTACTTTCATGCCACATCATTCTACCATGATATTTCAGTCTTATTCCTCTTTCTTATACCCAGCAAAATCAATTTAGCCCTTGCAGCTGATCATCTAAGCTGGGGTGTATACGGCAGACATCTATGATTGGATTTATTTGGACATGTTGGAATTGACAATGCGATCAACACTAGACTTGGTTCTCCATTCATCTTCCCAACCCATCTGGTCCTCCTCTCTTGTCATCTCTGCTGCTATTCAACATATTGGTCTCTCCTTATTGCCTATCAATAGCTCCTTGTCTTCATTTTATTGCCTCTGCCCAATTCCAGGGTTTCATAGTTAGAGTGAAAAAGAAAATTAAAATTGAGCAAAAATACTCCTGGCAATCAGTGGAAATAAAACATAGCTAGGATTTGGATTGTATCAAAAACAACTAAGGAAAGTAAAGAAAGAATGAGGAAAAAGCTGGGTAAAGATATATTCCATGAGCGTAATAAGTAGGAGTCATAGGTATTTTCCAATGGTGTTAATAAGATTCTGAGGTCAAAGAACACCTAGAGCTGTTGAAACAGGAATTGATAGAACTGTAACAGGTGGCAGAAGAGGCTGAAGAAGCTGAAGCTCTTTGCTTTAAAGGAGACACATTAAAATTAGAACTTGGAGATGCATAAGTCATTGAGGGAGTTCAACAAAGTATACAGAGAAACTAAACCCCGTGCTAGTCCATATAATGCATGTGACTGCTATTAAGTTGGGCACTTTTAGAAGAATTATTATATTTTCCATTGATATCAAACCCTCACATAGGAAAACAACCTAAAATCATTGATTTGTACAAGAGTTGTTAATAAGATGTAATAAGGGTTCAGAAAAGATTTACAAGGATGTGGCCAGGATTGGAGGATTTGAGCTGTAGGGAAAGGTTGAATAGGCTAGGGTTGTTTTCCCTGGAGCATCGGAGGCTGAGGGTGACCTTATAGAGGTTTATAAAATTATAAGGAGTATAAGGAGACAAAGTCTTTTCCCTGGGGTGGGGGAGTCCAGAACTAGAGGGCATAGGTTTAGGGTGAGAGGAGTAAGATATAAAAGAGACCTAAGGGGCAACTTTTTCACTCAAATGGTGGTACATGTATGGAATGAGCTGCCAGAGGAAGTGGTGGAGGCTAGTACAATTGCAACATTTAAGTGGCATTTGGATGGGTATATGAATAGGAAGGGTTTGGAGGGATATGGGCCGAGTGCTGGCAGGTGGGACTAGATTGGGTTGGGATATCTGGTCAGGCTGGACGAGTTGTACCGAAGAGTCTGTTTCCGTGCTGTACATTTCTATGACTCTATGACTCTAAGCTGAACCAGACCAGCTGGATTTTAATGTGTATGAACATAGGATCATACATGTAGGATAATACATGATGGAAAGGGAGCACGGGCTTATAAAAGTAGTGATTTTGCATTCACTGGGGTCATTTTATGCCCATTCACAGGATGGCTGTTGTAATAATTGAATGCCAACTCTATTGTACTCTACACAGCAGAGAAAGAGGTCATTCTATCTCTCCAGCCTACATCAACTCTCTGAAATATTTAACCATCTTTTTCTTGTGACTGCTTTCACTATTACACTACATCGGATATTCTACTTCCACACTGAACTATGGACAAAGAAAATTGCCTAAATCTCAGTTTTCCTTTTTTGTGATGATGATTTTAAATTTATATCTTTCAGATTTACCAAAGTCTTCAATAATTTTGACACCTTTGTTAAACCTGTTTTACATTTCTTAGCTCTAAAGCAAAGAACTTCAAAAATTTTAGCCTCTCCTCAAAGGGAACACGTTTTATTACTTGCATTGACTCAGTGAATCTCTCCTGCATAATTTGCAATGGCTTGATATCCTTTCCAAATCAAAGTAACTGAAAATCATATTTATAACTAAGCAACAATAACAATAAACATATATTTCAACTGAAAAGGCATCTGTTTACTAATGTGACAAAAGGAAATGGATGTAAAAATATAAAAAGTATAGTATCAAAGAAGTCTAAAGCACAAAAGGCCTTTAGTCTATACGTCTAGACTGAATCTTTGGTAAAACAACATAAAATTATTTCTTCTGTTTGACTCTCTCCACCCATGCTTTAAATATTTATCCAGTGTAATGATTTGTGCCTGAACCTCTCCCTAAGCAAATCATATTCTAAGAACTCGGTGTTACAAGACATTGCTCCTAAGCTCTTTGCCCATTCTGAACAAAAATGTAAAATTTATCATTGCTCACGACCAGCAACTCAAATAAATGAACTAGTACTTTCTCTTTCATTCAATCAATATCTGTGCAGATTCATTATTGTAACATTACTCTGGATCCAAACAATAAAATTCACAACAGAAAATATATTCAATAATGTAATTCAATCTTTTTTCATCTAGCACATATTTCAAAATCAATGAAGCTACTTTTCTTGATACTGAATATTTAGTTTTGGTCATGTTTGCCCACCACATCATTTGCCTACTGCTCCTAGAACCCTTTTACAGTCCCTTTCAACTATTTTACATAATTGGAAAATGTCTAAATCAACTGTGTGTGGGGGACATAAGTCAACCCAGCACTGGTCCCTAGGGTACACTGCTTCCAGGTTTTGCAATCTCAGTATCCTCCAATTGCCCCAAAATTGATGTTTCCTATCCGTCAAATATCCTTTATACTTCTTCAGGTATCACCAACTAGAATTATGACCTCCTGTTTTGATCAGGTTGGGTATAGATGCCCTTCAAAAATAACATTCCATTTTGCACATTGGTGTTTCTGATGTCTTCAAGACATGTGGTTATTTCCAAAGTGAAGACTGAGTAGCATGGTACAGAGCCAGAAAACCTCTTACTTCTAATTAACTGCTTGTTAAACTCTTTTATGGACTTGTGAATGGATTGATGAAGGCAATTCTCAAATCATCAGTTGGTAAAACAGAACAGTCTGGTCAACATTAGTGCTTAGCTGTTCACTGCAAAATGGGGAACCATTAAGTGAAGCTGGTGACCAAAATCTGACTGGTGAAAAAATGAATTCTTTACACAGAGCAGATGTAGTTCCTTTTCAGTGATTACTCAGTCTCTTGTCTTCAAGGTGAGGCTGCTGACCTGCTGACCGGTCTTCCTCAAATAAGATGAATGCCTAATATTTATTCTGCATTTTATAACATTCTTAATGTCATACGAGCAGTCAAACTGAGTCTGCATTTCACCATGTCATAAGTTGCTGTCATCATCCTCTTTAACTGTGAGAATTTACAGGGTCTGCTTGATCTAGTGTGGTTGAGAAAAAACATTTATTGATCTAACTGAAAGAGAGTTTTATATTGAACAAGAACAATTTATTGCATGCTAGCCACAAGGTACAGGTTACATTGATAGGGTATACGTTGTTACAGTGATAATGAGAATGACCTCGATATTAAATTTGAATGCTTCAACATCCAAAGTTGTTTTGCTCACAGGTACATGTGATGTCATTATATTGACTGGTCCTTAAGACATTTCTTAGTATTAACCCTTTAAGGCCTTATACACCTTTATACAACAGCATTTAAGACAAAGAGAAAAATATAATTAAAAGTCAACTACATTGCTATATATCCGAACACATGGGCCAGATCAGACAAGCAACCAGTAGATTGCCTTCTCCAAATAGCATTAGTGAAATGAATGAGTTTCGCTGGTTTATTGGACATGAGACCAGGTTTTTAATTCCAGGCTTTTTATTAAATTCAAATTTCACCACCTGATGTGGTGCTATTCAAACCCACATTCTGAGAGCATTAACTTTGGTTTCTTGATTTCTAGTCGAAAGTGTGGTGCTGGAAAAGCACAGCAGGTCAGGCAACATCCGAGGAGCAGGCGAATCAACGTTTTGGGCAAAGGCCCTTCATCAGAAATGAGGCTTGTGCGCTGAGGGGGTGGAGAGATAAATGGGAGGGGGTGGGGCTGGGGGGAGGTCTCTTTGTCAATTACGTGGAACAGTCGATCTTCCGCAGTTACACCGGCACCATTCCCCACCTTTTCCTCTGCTACATCATTGACTGTATTGGTGCCACTTTGTGCTCCCACGAGGAGGTTGAACAATTCATCAATTTCACCAACACATTGCACTCTGACCTTAAGTTCACCTGGTCCATTTCGGACACCTCCCTCCCTTCCTGGACCTCTCCATCTCCATCAACAGTGACCGACTCAACACAGATATCTTCCACAAGCCCACTGACTCCCACAGCTACCTGTACTACATCTCCTCCTACCCTGCCTCCAGTAAAAACCTTATCCCTTATTCCCAATTCCTCTGCCTCCACCACATCTGCTCCCAGGAGCACCAGTTCCACCACAGAACACATCACATGGCCTCCTTCCCACAGTTTTCCTCCCACAGTCCAAAGATGAGCAGGGCAGGTGAATTGGCCATGCTAAATTGCCCATAGTGTTAGGTGCATTAGTCAGAGTCTGGGTGGGTTGCTCCTTGAAGGGTCTGTGTGGACTGGTTGGGCCAAAGGGCCTGTTTCCACACTGTAGGGAATCTAATCAAACATCGCAATCTCCTCCGCTATTTCTGCCACCTACAACTGGACCCCACCACCAGAGATATATTTCCCTCCCACCATTATCGGCTTTCTGCAAAGATCATTCCCTCCGTGACTCTCTTGCCAGGTCCACGCCCCCCACCAACCCACCCTCCCCTCCCAGCACCTTCCTCTGCTACTGCAGGAATTGCAAAAACACCTCCCCCCTCACCTCCGTCCAAGGTCCCAAAGGAACCTTTCATATCCACCAAAGTTTCACCTGCACATCCACCATTGTCATTTAGTGTATCCATTGCTTCCGATGCGGTCTGCTCTAAATTGGGGAGACAGGACACCTACTTGCAGAGCACTTCAGAGAACACCTCCGGGACACCTACCAACCAACTCCACCACCCCATGGCCAAACACTTCAACTCCCCCTCCCACTCTGCCAAGGGGGACATGCAGGTCCTGGGCCTCCTCCATCACCACTCCCTAACCACCCAATGTCTGGAGGAAGAACACCTCATCTTCCATCTTGGGACCCTTCAACCGCTCGGCATCAATGTAGATTTCACCAGTTTCCTCATTTCCCTTCCCCCTACCCTATCCCAGTTCTAACCTTCCAACTCGGCACTGCTCTCATGACCTGTCCTAACTGTCCATCTTCCTTCCCACCTAGCGGCTCCACCCTCCTCTCCGACCTATCACCACAACCCCCACCTTCAACCATCTATCGCACTCGCAGCTACCTGCAGCCCAGACTCACCCTGCTCACATTTAACTCTCCACCCCCTCGGCTCACAAGCTTCATTCCTGATGAAAGGTTTTTGCCCAAAACGTCAATTCTCCTGCTCCTCGGATGCTGCCTGACCTGCTGTGCTTTTCCAGCACCACACTCTCGACTCTGATCTTCAGCATCATCTCCAGTTCTCAATTTCTTCCTCTCTTGGCTTCTACTCTAGTAGCAATACAATTATGTCATTGCTTCGCTGATTTCACCCTTTCAAATCTAATTACCGCATCATTTATTATTTCCCTTTGTACTATGGATTCTTAGTTTTAATCGCACAATTTCAATGTCTATTTTCTTACCAGTTGAAACCAGACTTAGGACCATTCCCACAGACTACCCCACTAAGTTAAAGTCTGTGAGGTTTTAATGTAAGGTAAAGCCTTGGAGCTGCACATTGTTTCTGTTCTAGTATCTTTTATCAGGTCTGGAAAGCTTTCTATGCTAATTATTAGAAATAGTTTTCAATATTGAGTATTGCCATCGGTCTTTTTGGTGGAGGATTCTCCACAATTACCAATCCGCAAGATCTGTTTCTCTTGAAGTCCTCTGCATCACCAGCATGTTTGCCTCATTTGGACTGGGATGCTGCTAAGTTGAATCCTAAACTCTCACATTGATCACCATGTCACCTATCTTGTAAGTCTCTAGGTTCTTTAGGGATTTACACTGTCTGCATGTCTGAGGGTAGCCATATTTGGGTCAAAATGAAAATGCCCTTTAGAGTCAACAAAATGCAATTAATTGGCCACAATTACAGGTGATAAGCATAAATCTTATATGATGGCAAAGACTGTTGGGAGGACCTGGGCTTAGATCTATCTGCCATGAGATTTTCCTTTACTGTCTCACTCAGCCCTCATGATGACATAACAGTGTGTGGTGTTTATGGCACTCAATCAAATATTAAGCCTCTCTGACTCTTCCAGACACAAATACAATATTAGCAAGTGTTTGTGCAAGGACTGTAACAAACACTACATTGGACAAACAGGCAGAAAACTAGCCACCAGGATACATGAACACCAACTAGACACAAAAAGACATGACCCTCTCTCACTAGTATCCTCACATATGAATGAGGAAGGACATCACTTTGACTGGGACAATATATCCATCCTAGGACAAGCCAAACAAAGACACACATGAGAATTCCTAGAAGCATGGCATTCCAACCGGAACTCTATCAACAAACACATCAACAACCCACCTATCACCCCTGAGAAAAGGAACAGGAAGTGACTTCACCACAGGAAATCACATCACCAACACATAAATAGAAAGCAGGAATATTCAGCATTGCTTCGCATGAGGTCCACTTAAAATGTTACCTCGTAAGGTAACAAAACGTCTGGAAATGAACCTTTCAGCTCAATGAGCAAACCTACATCCACAAATACAACATCACTAAAACTATTTCTATCTTCTTCACATTATCCAGCTCTGTCTCTACTTCAATTCCTCTACCACTGAACTCCTCATCCTAACTTTTTTTTTTATCTCTCAACTTGTCTCTTCCAAAACACTACTGGTCACCTACCCAGGTTCCACACTGTGTAAACTTGAAACCATCTCAAAAATCCATCACACTAAGCCTGTTTGCCTATCACCTCTGTGCTCACTGACCGAAAATTGGTTTTCAGCTAAGCAATGCTCTGATTTTAAAATTCTCATCCTTGTTATTAAAGCCTTTCATGACCTTTTAGATGCTTGTCAAGACTTAAAAAAGGTTGTTTGAGTTGAAGGTCTTGGTAAGGTTTCTTTTCATTTCATGTTTAATGAACTGTATGCTCTCTTGGACTTTAACATGGGGGTTCTACAAAATCGCATCTCTCTCAAGACTCTATCTGTCCTAAGATCTCTCAATGATGTAGCTGATTATCTCCCTATTTAAGAAGTAACCCTTCACTCTGTACATTCCTGCAGGAGTGTGTTATATACAGCCTGTCTGAAACCCTGGGAAGGCTGATTTCTCTGAGCTTCCTGCTTAGTTCACTGGAGTTGCAGAAGAAACATTAGCTCTGACGTTAACACCTAAATACCTTCCAAATGGATGCCATCAGTACTTTTTTTGCCTACAGCACTGATATGAAGATCTGAAGTTGACTAAAAGCTATTTCTGCTGATATATATAGAAGCAAACAGCTTTTTATAGTTTCTTGCTTATTATTAACCAGACATAATATTATTTAACAAAAACCAAAAGAACTGTGGATGCCATAAATCAGAAACAAAAACAGAAGTTACTGGAAAAAGCTCAGCAGGTCTGGCAGCATCTGTGAATAGAAATCAAATTTAATGTTTCAGGTTCTGCCAGACCTGCTGAGATAATATTCTCTAATTTAAAAAAAGTTAGCTGACACCACAACAGCAGGTACTTGAGATTCTAGCTTGTAAACATAATGAGGAATAACTCAATTTTGACAACAACCGGGGTCTATTTATCATTATACCTTTCCGCACTCCCAGGCAATATTTTGCCTCAAGTAGTGTTGGCCCCATGACAATTGTATTTCTGTGAAGACCCCATTTTCATCCTTTATCAGGAAAATGCAGAATTGCAATACAAATAGTTTTCCCTAAAGTGTTTGCTCTCCCTTTCCAGAGCAATGTGAAGTTCTACAAGGAACAAAGAGAAGTACGAAGAAGTAGCAGAATCTTTATCATTTCAAAATAAAGCTTGATGATTAACATTTGACATTTTGAACAAGAGGCCAAAGCAACATGTTCTAATCGGAAGTCAAGAGATTAAGCAATGACAGTTTCAAGATAATCACAGTGACCTGAAAGACTCCAGAAATACTGATGCCTCCTTCAGAGAAGAGATAACCATAATCATGTCTGCTCAAAAAAAGCCTCTGCTATTTGATAGGTGATGTGATAATACTTTACAAGGTAGAAATCAGAGAGATTGTAAGCAGACATTTAATAACATGTCTCATATATTTGAAAAACAACAGAATGTAAAAGCTGTTTTCTCGTGCATTAAAAACTGAAATGCAATTATTTCTGGTATGATTCAAGGGCAGTTATTTAGCTGAGATGCTGTTGTGAACTGTTGTTCTGGTTAGCTGCAGATTTGTAATAAAACAAAAAGCTAATGACAATCAACAGTAAAAATATGTAACTGTAAATAGTACGTGACAATTATTTAGCAGCAGGAAACACATGGTGCATTTCTGCTCTCTGACCATGTTTACAGTCCATACACCAGTCCTTCAGTCACCTCTGGTCAAACAGAAGGAGCATTTGAGTTGTAGGGCAGTGATCTGGAGGTGCAATGGATGATAATAAGCATCTGGCAAAGGAGACACCTCTTCACTGCTGCCAGACATTCTGGTGTTCAGATGGAGGTACTGAGAAGACAAAAACTCTATTTCTGCAACTTCAGAGTTTATGACCATTTTCTTGCACTTTCATTAAGTCTCCTGAATTTTCCTTTAGGGATTTGCTTCCATTTTTTCAGGATATGCTAGAATAATCAATGGGAGAAAAAGGAGGATCACCACCAAATCCACAACCCCAGAAAACTCAAGTGAGGTCATATCCTACATCATTTGTCTGCTTCATTTTACCTGCATATTACTCAATGATGAACCTTTGTCACTTCCTTTTTTTTTGCTTATTGACCACTACCAATAAAGAATGTCCCAAAGGAGGTAGCACTGGGAACCACTTATATCAAAACAGCATTGATGTACCAATGTGCAGCAAAAATAATCTCTGAAAGAGTCAGAGTTACATCCATTGTCCTCTCATATTGTATCAATTTCCCATCACATTGCTACTTTTCACCAATTGTGCTGATGAGTGCAAGATGAATGCCTTTGACAAAATGTGTCCTTTTATTCAATAAACCTCAAATTAGAAATCAGCAAAAATTTAAAATACCTCCGCAACTACGGACTTCGGGAACAAAAATTTACTATGTCCCATCAGCCAGTTGAACATGAGGTTGGGTGTTGGGGGCCATTCAAAATGCAACATGTGGCTTACCAGCTGCCTACCCGCCCATCCCAATCTGTCTGTCATTTTACAGAGAGCAAGAAGACATCATGCAGCCAATGGCAATAATGATCTCACCCTGCTCCACCCCTATATACCACAAACTAGGTAGAGAGCAAAGCAGCTTTTACTGCAGACTGGTGTGGGGCAATAAGAATGTCGTGAGACCATAGGAGGCTCTCTTCCACAAGTTATACCCTTAGATAGTTCGCTTCTACCCATTCACTCAAATCCAGCCCACAAAAGCTACATGCTTCACTGGACACTAACAGACAGATCATATCAATCTCTCGAAATGACCTGATATCAGACATCGAAAATATTCTCTTATTGGGAGACTGTCTGTAGTCCCAGCCGTGGTCACTGCTCAAACTTGTCATAGTTGGGACTACAAGCTCTAAATTGGACATTCTACCCAACTCAGGACAGACATCTCAGCCATAAATGTGTTCCCCATTGACTTTTCAGGTGGCAAGTGGGCCCCTGAACCTCAAACAATGGAGTTTTCCTGATGTCTCTTTTTGTTTTGGTGATTTGAAAATAGCCACATCCATCACAATGAACATTGCAGTGAAGTGAAACTGACCAGCTACCTTGGACAGATTTATTTTTCTATGAGATGTCAGCATCACTAGCATTTGTTACCCATCGCTAGTTACCCCTGAACTGATCAGCTATCCAGGTCTTATCAGAGGGCAGTTGAGAGTCAATCACATTGTTATGGGCCTGAAGTCACATGTAGGTCAGACCCTTCTTTAAAGGACATTAATGATACAAATGTATTTTTACAATTGGTTGCCATTAGATGAACTATTTTTTCATTTTAGATTTTGTTGAATTCAAATTTCACTATCTGCCCTGGTGGGATTCAAATTGATGACCTCCGAAAATTAGCCTGGATCTCTGATTTGCTAGTCTACTGACATTATTTTTAAAAGGTAGGACTCGGTGGGCTGAATGGTCTACTGCTGCTCTTATTTTCTACATTTCTATGTTTCTCTTACCGCTACATCCTTATTGAAAGGGCAGGAAGAGGAAACAGTGCCACAAAAAGTTACCAAACTATTTTCATGTAAACATCTCATTGGACATTTACATAAATATTTGGGTAAAAGGTCCATGAGAAAGGGAAGTGCTTTCTCGGTCCATTGTCAGTTGCGGTGGAGAACTACATGGCCATAATAGAAGAACTTAGTTTGTGTTCTAACATTCTATGGTAAAGTTTATTGTTCATTGTTCAAAACTGTGGAATCTCAGACTTTTGTTAATGGGTAACTTATCTCCTGACTCCACAAAGCCTGTCCACTATCTACAAGGCACAAGTTAGCAGTTGATGGAATACTCCCCATTTGCCTATATGGGTGCAGCTCCAACCATACTCAAGAAACTTGATAATATCCAGGCAAAGCAACCTATTTGATTGACATCACATTCTGAAGCATCCATTCCTTCCACCATGGATACTCAGTAGCAGCAGTGTGTACTAACTGTAAGATGCACTGCAGAAATTCACCATAGATCCTTCTATCGCACCTTCCAAATCTATGCCTGTTTCCATCTAGAAAGACAAGGGCAACAGATACATGGGAACACCGTCACCCGCACATTCTCCTGCAAGCCACTCACGATCCTGATTTGGAAATATATCACCACTCCTTCACTGTCACTGAGGCAAAATCCTTAAATTCCCTCCCAAAGGGCATTGTGGGTCTATCTACATCACATGGACTGCAGCGGTTTAAGAAGGCAACTCACCACTTCGTAATAAGTACCAATCCAGCCAGCAATGCTCACATCCCATGAGAGAATGAAAAAAAGACCTCAAGATCTTGCAATTTGTCTACTTTTAAAATATGTTTACAAGTCCGTAAGTAGGTTGTAACATCATTTAGCAGTCTCATCTGGGATTGTAACAAATAACTCCTTTTAATTGAATCCTTAGAATTCTGGTTAATCAACACTGCACTCCCTGGAAGACCAATATATCCTTCATAACATGTGATGCTCAGAACTTCTTACATTAATATATGAATTTGAACAGTGAAAGAATGAGTTCTACACCCTTGTGTTTGAGTCTTTTAGATAATGGTCAGCTTTTCAATAACATTTTGGTTCCAAATTCTTTTTTTCACAACAAAAGGTTTTTCAAAGCACTTTACATCCTCTGAAATATTGGTCAGGGAAGCAATCATGATCTTATCAAAGGGCAGACGATGCTGTAGGGGCTAAATGGCTATTCCTGGTCTTAATTTGTATGTACGAAGTGCAGCACCAACCAAAATTCCACATAGTAAGATCACAGAAATGACAATGGAATAAGTAACCAGTCAGTTTGATCTCGGATGTTGGCTGGAGAAGACGGAGATTCCAACAGTCCAGCTCAAAGGTGTGGATCATTGCAGGTAATGTTCTTTCTCAGATAGATAGAGCTGGATAAAGAGAAAATAATATGGAAATTTGAGAAACATTCATGTTGTTCTTAACGAATATTTTCTTCATTAAATTGAATTGAATTGCAAACCAAATTCTGCGTCCTTTTGTCTGCCTAACCGATAAGACTGCTTTGGTAAACTGTTTTTAATACATAAACTGGTCAAAGTGTCCAAAGCACAGACAACAGCAGAGTTTTAAACTAGTGCTTTGAGGACAAGTTTAGGAAACCATCCATCAGCTTTAGTGCTCTGTGAATAAGTGGGCAACTTTGGTGTACTCGGATACAGGATCACAGTACACATTGCAGTATCAACAACAGATGCTTCAGAAGTTAGTGCCCCAAATGTTGACATTTTAAAAAATATTCATTCTTGGAATGTGGGCATCACTGGCCAAGCCAGCATTTATTACCTACCCCTATTTACTCAGAGGGGATCAACCATGTTTCTGTGCGCCTGGAGTCACATGTAGACCAGGCAAGGTAAGGATGACAATTTCTTTCCATAAAGAACATTAATGAATCAGAAGGGTTTTATCCTGACAGTAAGCAATGGCACGATGGCACAGTGGTTAGCACTGCTGCCTCACAGCGCCAGAGACCTGGGTTCAATTCCTGCCTCAGGCGACTGATTATGTGGAGTTTGTACATTCTCCCCGTGTCTGCGTGGGTTTCCTCTGGGTGCTCCGGTTTCCTCCCACAGTCCACAAAATGTGCAGGTTAGGTGAATTGGCCATGCTAAATTGCCTGTAGTGTTAGGTGAAGGGGCAAATGTAGGGGAATTGGTCTGGGTGGGTTGCGCTTCGGTGGGTCGGTGTGGACTTGTTGGGCCCAAGGGCCTGTTTCCACAATGTAAGTAATCTAATCTAATGGTTTCATGATTATCATTAGACTTGTAATTGCAGATATTTATTGAATTTAAATTGCACCATCTGCCATGGCAGGATTCAAACCCATGTTCCCAGAATGTTACCTGGGTCTCTGGATCAATAGTCTTACAAAAATACCACTACACCAGCACTTCTCTAAGCAGTAGCAAGAAGGTAAGTGGATAGCTTGGATCATCAGGGAATGTTTCAGATTCACAGTCAAAGTTACGTTCAGGGTTGGAGGTAGCATAGATGCCCATAGAGGGATTAATATTTTTCAATTCACTCACAGGATGTGGCTATCACTGACTGGGTCAGCATTTATTGCCCAGCCCATTTGGCCTTGAGAAGTTGGTGATGAGCTGCCTTCTTGAACCGTTGCAGTCCATTTGATGTAGATAGACTTACAATGCGAGGTTGTGAGGTCTGGAATTTTTACCCAGGGAATGTATAGAAAATGGAGGCTGTGAGCAGAAAAATTGCAGTGTGGTCAGGGAATAAATGCAGTCTGTGGAGGGGTGGTCAGGGATTGGGGGAGTTTAAGCAGAATTGTTGGGTCGGTAGGGAGGAAGTTCAGGGATCGGGACCTGGGCCTGGAGTTGAAGGATCTTATAACCATTAATCATGACAGTCAACATGCTCATTGTGTAAGTGCTTAACTTTTTTGCCACTTATGAGAGGATTTGGTTTGGTTTAAGCACAGATCTGAAATAGGAGTTAGAAATTAATGTCTGCCCAAGACATGAGAAAACGATGTATCTTGTTTGTTTTTATTCTACCATTTGGGGACTTTAACAGGCATTAGGAGATTGGATTCCCTACAGTGTGGAAACAGGCCTGTCAGCCCAACAAGTCCACACTGACCCTCCGAACAGCAACCTACCCAGACCTATTCCCTTACATACACCCCTGACTAATGCACCTAACACTACGGGCAATTTAGCATGGCCAATTCACCTAAAACGCACATCTTTGGAATGTGGGAGTAAACTGGAGCAAACCCACGCAGACACGGGGAGAATGTGCAAACTCCACACAGACAGTTGCCTGAGGTGGGAATTGAACCCGGGTCTCTGGCGCTGTGAGGCAGCAGTGCTAACTGCTGTGCCACCGTGCCGCATATATATGGTTACCATTTGACCCATTTAATCTACATAGTCTGATGGAATTCAACTAGATGATGAGTAATAAACTGTTAAACAGAGTTGCTCAGAGACACAATTCATAGAATTGCATCTGTCAGAGGTTAACAGAGTTTCAGAAATGAATGTTTTTTATGTAAAGAATAATCTTTATAGTCAAGAGAACACAACGCAGACTTGTGTAAAATAAATGTTGACTTTTACATTTAGACCATAGTAAGAATGAATAACAAATTGATATCTTAATCAGAACCATATGTGAATGTCAACTTGCCAAAATGTTGAATCTGGAATAGTTTTTTTCACACACTTACATGTGGTTCTTAAAAGAAGTGGTAATTTTCCACATGCATAGAAACAAAAGAGATGCTCATCACTACTAATATACATTACCTCAGTATGTAAGTTAGTTCGCTGAGCATGAAGGTTTGTTTTCAGATGTTTCGTCACCATACCAGGTAACATTATCAGTGAGAGTCTCCGGTGAAGCACTGGTGATATGTCCTCTCAATTTATAGGTCTTGGTTTCTTAAGGTGGGTGATGTCATTTCCAGTTTTTTTTCCAACGGAAGGTAGATAGGGTCTAAATTGATGTGTTTATTGATGGATTTCTGATTAGAATGCCATGCCTCTAAGAATTCTTGTGCATGTCTTTGTTTCGCCTGTCCTAGGATGTGTGTGTTGTCCCAGTCAAAGTGGTGTCCTTCTTTGTCTGTATGTGTAGAAACTAGTGATAGTGGGTTCATGTCTTTTGGTGGTCAGTTGGTGTTCATATATCTTGGAGGCAATTTTCCTGCTAATTTGTCCAATGTAGTGTTTTTTAACAGTTCTTGCATGGTGTCTATGAGGTTAGTTTTGCTGGCGGTATCTAATGGATCCCTTATGTTCATTAGTCACTGTTTATGTGTGTTGATAGGTTTGTAGGCTACCATCATGCCAAGGGGTCTAAGTAGTTTGGAAGTTATTCCTGATTTGTCATACATCACTTAAACAATGACTTAAACAAAGGATCCATTATATACCACCAACAAAACTAATGTCATTTACAACATACCATGCAAGAACTGTAAAAAAACACTACATTTGAAAACATTAACAGTAAACTTGCCACCAGGATGCATGAATGCCAACTAGCCACCAAAAGACATGAACCTACTATCATTACTTTCTACACATACAGACAAAAGAGGGCACTAAAGACTGGGACAACACACACATTCTAAGACAGGTGAAACAAAGACATGCACGAGAATTCTTAGAGGCCTGGCATTCTAACCAGAACTCCATTAATACACACATCAATTTAGACCGTATCCACCTTCCCTTGAAAAAAAGAGCCAGAAATGACATCACCCACCATAAGAAACCAAAGCCTATAAATAGAGAGGTGGGACATTCCACCAGCGCTTCACCAGAGACTCTCACTGATGATATTATCTAGTATGGTGATGAAATGTCTGAAAATAAACCTTCAATCTCAGTGAGCTAACTTACATATATATCAACAACCTGAGCTACAAATCTTCTCAAAAATCGTTAATACATTACCTCACTTTTTTTTTGGTATGAGAACATTTGGTGAGACAAGGACCAACCATCTTTACCTGAACCACAATAAAGAAGGGAAGACTTTTTATTGTCTTATGAGAAGTGTTAATTTATTGAACATCTGTTTGCATAACCTTCATCTCTGAGCATATCATTTGATAATTTTTCCACACTGCATTGCATCATTGTGTCATCATGAATTGTGCCACATTGCATTTTGTCAAAAATGGTGCTGTGTTTCTTTGCTACTGAGGAAACGATTGTCTTAGAACAAAAGCCATAAGCACATTATCATTCTGAAACCAAAAATTCACATTGAGATATTGAAACCAACAAAGGTTGAATTTGAACCAAAAGCCTGTTTTGTTTTAAGCATTGGCTCCTTATAAAACGAAGGAATGATGAAAGACAATTCATTGGACACTACTTGATTAATAATGAAGACAGATGCTTTGAGCCTACTTTTCAATCAGTGCTGAAGTACCTTCACTATTACGTTATGCACAGTTAGTAAACACTATGCTCTGTTACAAGGTGCCATTGAGGTAGAGACCATTGTTACTTTTAAGGAAATATTAGAAAATATTTGAAGCAGAACAAATTCAAGACCACAGGGAGAATATGGGGTAAAGGAATATGTTACAGATTAGTTTGCCCATAAAAAAAGATGCAGACCCAATCTGATCTGGCCCCCTTCTGTGCTAAAGGTTTGTATGTTTCTAAAATATAAGCTCTTTTTAATGTCAAACCTGCATTTGATTTTGCATAGCTTACCTTCAATCTTGATTATGGTTTCAAATCTCCTTCAGCTGGTCTAAGGGCTGGGCATTTTTGTACAGTAACCCTTAGGCATACAGGTGGTCAAAATTAAAGTTTTGTGCAGTTCTTTAAACACACCAGCTCTTATTGTTCCTGTAATAAAGCTGTTAGTAGTGTATGTCTCTCATAATTCCTTGTATTTCATAAGAAGCCAATGCTTAAGACAAAATAGATTTTTGGTTCGAATTCAAACTTTGTAGCAGTATCACATAAAGCTCACACTTCTTTATCTTGATGTGATGATGTAGCGCACATTACTTTTTTATTTGTTACACTTTAGTAACTGAGGAGAATTTTGGAATGCCCTAAAGCGATGAAATATTCTAGATTATTGCAAAACGTTTTACAGCATCGAATCTCCAAAAGTGAAAACACCATCCATTTACTTCAAGAGGCTATTCAGTTCTTTTTGCCTCTTTACTTACCCAAGTAGATCTCGATCACAACCTACTACTTCTCCAAGAAGACATAGTAAGGTCTGGTTACACAGTTTGCAAATCAATCACAATCTTTGCAGGTTCACGTAGATCTTGGCTCTGGCTTTTTATCCTCCATCCCTTCTTTTCGTTTTAGATCTACAAACACAAAATGTGAGTTCTGTCACATTCCCTCTATGATTGAAGTTCATTTTCTTCCCCATGGCATCCCAGAGGAACATGCTCCTTCAACACCTGGTGCCTGTACGTTGAATTAATTGTTGCTGGATTCTTGCGACAGTAGCCTTTCTTTGAATCAATTTAGTTTCCATTTCTTCTCGGCTCAGTGTTATACATCAAACAGGTATAGAACTGAATAGAATAGACTAGTGGACACAATAATGGATGAGGTATGAACTCAGTGATATAAATGTTCATCCTCTTTGTATTCAAAGGATCCTTTCCCTTCCATCTGATCGATTAGCTAACATTTACAATGGTGAGATTGATTCTTTTAACTCTTTGAAGACCTCAATAACATTTTCAACAAGTTGTCATTTAAACGCAAACAAAAAAATGTTGAGCTAGAACTTGCTCGAAATTTGCACTAATGTAGTTATACCATCAACTGAAATAACATTAGTAATACATAAAAGACACTGGAAGTAAATTGACTGGGAAATGTTTGTAGAAGCCAAGTGCCCTTCGTAGGCTGATCATCACTGCAGTCAAATGCTGAAAAGACTTAACATATACAGGTCTACAGCATGGAAAAAGGCCCTTTAATCCATCAATTCTGCGCCAGGCAAAAGCTACCACCAAATTATCCTAATCACATTTTTCAGCCATGATTTGGAGATGCCGGTGTTGGACTGGAGTGTACAAAGTTAAAAATCACACAACACCAGGTTATAGACCAACAGGTTTAATTGGGAGCACTAGCTTTCGGAACGTTGCTCCTTCATCAGGTGGAGGACACAATTGTAAGACACAGAATTTATAGCAAAAGTTTACAGTGTGATGTAACTGAAATTATACATTGAAAAATACCTTGATTGTTTGTTGACTCTTTCATCTGTTCGAATACCATGATAGTTTCACTTCTTTCATGTGTAAATCAAAAAACTTTTTTTTAAAAAGTTGCATTTTCAGGTTAACTGTAACAATAGACAATATGTTGAAGGTGTTAGCCTCCTGTGTTCTCTGTCTGTGCCATAATGTTTAGACTGATTCTAATCTAAAAAGTGAGATCACAGAGTCTTACATGAATTCATGCAGTTTTGAGCAAAGTACAATGTGACTCTGCAAGTACAAATTCACCCCACAAACGTATATGTATATGCGTGCGTGTGGGTCTTTGTGTGGCAGGTACTCATGTGACTCAGCCAACGTTGTCTATCTTATAGTTGCAGGCAAGGATGCCCAGAGGCATGGTACATTGGGGAAACCGAGCAAAGGCTACGGCAACGGATGAATGGGCACCGCACAACAATCAACAGACAGGAGTGTTCCGTTCTAGTTGGGGAACACTTCAGTGGTCCAGGACATTTAACCTCGGACCTTCGGGTGGCCATCATCCAAGGCAGACTTCGGGACAGGCAGCAGCAAAAAGTGGCCGAGCAGAAGCTGATAGCAAAGTTCCGTACCCATAGGGAGGGCCTCAACTGGGACCTTGCGTTCATGTCACACTACAGGTGACCACCATTGCACTATACACACAGACACCCCTACACACACACACACACACACACACAAACACACATTTCTACAGACACACACACTCCCACAATCACACATGCACCCATCACAGACTTCAGACATTCTGCACTCACTTAGACACACATGTACACTCTCTGTCACACTCACAACCCCCCAACCCAGACAGACAAACAGACACACACACACACATACATTTGTGGGGTGAATTTGTACTTGTAGAGTTACATTTTACTCTGCTCAAAAACTGCATGAATTCATGTAAGACTCTGTTATCTCAGTTTTTAGATTAGAACCAGTCTAAACATTATGGCACAGACAGAGAACACAGGGGGCTAACACCTTCAACATATTGTCTAGCTAACACCAATTGTTACAGTTAACCTGAGAATGCAACTTTAAAGAAAAAGTTTTGTGATTTACATATGAAAGAAGTGAAACTATCATGGTATTCGAACAGATGAAAGACTCAACAAACAATCAAGGTATTTTTCAATGTATAATTTCAGTCACATCACACGGTAAACTTTTGCTATACATTCTGTGTCTTACAATTGTGTCCCCCACAACCACCTGATGAAGGAGAGGTGCTCCGACAGCTAGTGTGCTTCCAATTAACCTATTGGTCTATAACCTGGTGTTGTGTGATTTTTAACATTTTACACCACTTCTATTTCATAGGTTACTAATGAGTACAGGGGAAATTGAGATCTGTATCAATAGAAAGGTCTCTACGTCACTTGTGCTGCGGCAGTGTTCTTGTGAGCTGTGTTGCTAGGGAAGCTGAGAAGATTTTAAACTACTTAGTGAGGACATGGACTCAGATTGGGAAGATGTGGAAAATCAAAGGCAAAAAGAGAAAATTATTAACATTAGAAATAATAAACAGATCGTAACTGAGAGGGATAGGATATGAATCTAAGAGTAAAACAAAGCTAGAACAAAGAACAACACAGCACAGAAACAGGTCATTCAGCCCATTGTGTATGCTCTGACCATGATGCCATTCTAAACTAATACCATCTGCCTATGCATGGTCCGTATTCCTCCATTCCCTACCTACCCAAAGGCCTCTTAAACATTGTTTTCATACCTGCTTCTAGAAATCAGCTAAGACTAGAAGTTAGACAAAAAATTGAAAGGTTAAATTGAAAGACTATATCTAAACGCTTCTAGCATTTAAAACAAAACAAAGGAACTAAGAATGCAAATAGAAGTAAACAAGCACAATCTGGCAACCATTACTGCAGAATGGCATTGATGACATTATGCCGTTGTAGGAAGGATGTTATTAAACTGGAATGAGTGCACAAAAGATTTGCAAGGATGTTATCGAGACTGGTAGGCTTGAGTTGTAAGGAGAGGTGGGATAAGCTGGGATCCTTTTTTTCCCTGGAGCATAAGAGACTGAGGCATGATTTTATAGAAATTTATAAAATCACAAAGGGCATGGAGAAGGTAAATTGTTTAAAGGGGAGTTCAAAACCAGAGGGCATATGTTTAAGGTGGGAGGGAAAAGGTTGAAGAGGGACCTGAGGGGCAACTTTTCTATGTAGAGGGTGGTGTGCATACAAGTGAGCCGCCAGAGGAAGTTGTACAGGTGGGTGCAAATACAACATTTAAAAGACATTTAGACAGGTAGATGGACAGGAAAGGTTTAGAGGGATATAAGCCAAATGCAGGCAAATGGGACTAGTACAGTTTAGAAAATCTGGTTGGCATGGATGTGTTAGGTCGAAATGTCTGTTTCCATCCTGTATATCTCTAAGATTGTATGATTGAGATCTGAATATTGAAAAGTATAGGACATTTCGTGAGGTTAGAATGCCAGAAAAAGATGCAGGGGTGACAATGTCAATTAATTTTGATATTTGCAGAGTAGAGAGTTCAGGAAACCAGAAAGTTGGAACAGTTTTGCTAGAAATAAGTAATTTTTACACAGACCCCTATAAGATTCCACATTTAGCACCACCAAGATCTGGAAAAATACATTCAGTCTTTGCAAGATCTAGGAATACACACTGAGTATCTACAGGATCTGGAATACACAATCAATATTCCCATGATCTGGGAATACACACCAAATCAACAAGATTTAAGGGTAAATGTAAACAAAAAAAGCTCACACTACTTAGCCTGCAAAGCAAACAATCAATCTGTGTATGTAGAAAATGCCCCATTTACTCATGCCAAATCCAGACATAATCTCACAGCTCTTCCTTGGAATTGCAGGTACAGTCATACATCAGCAGGGCACACAGTCAGAGTACAAATGCATTTTACTATCAACACTATTTTTCAAGTTTCACAGACCAAAACTATTGTGAAAATTGTCATGGGTGGCACTCGGGATACATTTATTTTTCTATGTGTCTTCAGAAAATAGCTTGATATTAAGGGATAAACTGGAATGAAGTGAAGAATTAACAACAATCTCTTTTCTCATCTCAACCTTGATATTTAATTTTTGAAATATGACATGTTTATAAGAGATTAGAGGGGCAGTCATCAACCATTTATGGCCACAAACTTTTGCACACTGTTCTGGCATTACTTTGACCAAATCCTCCTGCTGTTTTGCTCCATGGAAGTTGGTTAGCTCAGTTGGCTAGATGGTTAGTTTGCAATGCAGAGTGATACTAACAGCGCGATTGCTGAGGTTACTATGAAGGACTCTCCTTCTCAATCTTTCTCCTCTCCTCAGGTGTAGTGTCTCTCAGGTTAAACCACCATCAGTTGTGTATCTCTCTCTCTCTCTATCTCTTCCTCTCTCTCTCTCTCTCTCTCTCCCCCTCCCCCCACCCCCACTTTGTCCAATGAGTGAGCAGTGCTATAGACCAGTAGAACTATGGTCACACTACCTTCACCTATTCCTTTGCATCAGTGACCTCTACGTAGATGATAATGACTGCTCATTCGTGTAACCAAGAAAGCATGAAGTTAGAAACTAACATATGTACATTCAGAAGCCTGAAATAGATAAAAATTGTAGATCTTTGTAGAGAAGAGGTCAGTGAATACAAGGCTGAGCTAACTGTGTTAGAAAGAACCTGAAAAGATCTCACATTCATTGCCCATCCAGAGGTGCCCTTGCATTCAAATTGCCTTTGAAGTGCTGTTATCCTTATTGTTAGTATTGTGCCAGGAAGCAAGAGACTTTTAAAATGTGTCTTTTAGAGAAGACATTCCCAAAACAAAAGGCATCAGGTTAGTGATAGGAGATGGAAAAGACAAGTCCAAAAGATCTCTGACATTCCAAGATGTGCAGGTTAGGTGGAGTGGCCACGCTAAATTTCCCATTGTGTCCAGGGATGTGCAGGCTAGGTGGGTTAGCCATAGGAAATTCAGTGTTACAGAGATAGGATAGGGAGTGTGGGTCTGAGTGGATTCTCTTTGGAAGGTTGGTGTGGATTCAATGGGCCAACTGGCCTGCTTCCACACTGTAGGGGATTCTATGATTCTATGAATTGATGATGCCTGGCTAAAGTGCAGTAAAGTGGAAGAAGCTCACAGTGACACGGCACCTGCTTCCTGGGATGATACTAAGCAATAGGTAGTAGCATTTCAATGGCAAGATGAACACCACTTCACCAGGACATCTCAGATGGGCAATGAACGCAATGTGCCAGCATTGCCCACAGCATGGGAACAAATGTGAAAAAAATGGTGAAGGCCCTATGGCATAACTGTTCAAATAGATGTGAAAAAAATCCACTTGTCAATTATTTTCTTCCAAATGATAACTTTGTTACTGCCTTTGCTGTTTGAATTCATGTATCGCTGGACATCGGAGTGTGTCTGGGAAAATTAACAAACAGTGAAATTCACACATAAAAGAGACCTAAGGGGCAACATTCTCACTCAGAGGGTGGTATGTGTATGGAATGAGCTGCCAGAGGAAGTGGTGGAGGCTGGTACAATTGCAACATTTAAAAGGTATTTGGATGGGTATATGAATACGAAGGGTTTGGAGGGATATGGGCCGGGTGCTGGCAGGTGGGACTAGATTGGGTTGGGATATCTGGTCGGCATGGACGGGTTGGACCGAAGGGTCTGTTTCCGTGCCGTACATCTCTATGACTCTATGACTATAAAGGCAGTTATGTTGTGAGCTGGTCAAGCCAGTTCAGTAGTACATGACTCCATGCCACTGGTATGACTTATTAAATTGAAATTTAAAGTGTACAAAGACATCTGGTGATGATACAATGTTGTGTTGCCACTGTAGTCTGAATCTGTCAACACTCAACAGCCCACGTTCACACACAGAGAATAATCATTTCAAGCAGCAACAAGTAACTAAGTTAACCTATTATAGAATGTGGGCAACACTGGAAAATCTAAACATTGTTGCTTGTCCCTAAATGCCCTTGAATTGAATGGTTTGTTGACCATTTCAAAGGTCAGTTAAAAGCCAACCATATTGATGTGGGTTTGGAATCACATGTAGGTCAGACCGGACAATGACAGATTTCCTTCCCTAAAGGACATAACAAATCACTCTTTTAAAAAAAAAAAATCAATGATAGTTTAATGGTCACCATGACTGAAACTAGCTTGCAATTGCAAAAATCATCAATTGAATTTGTATTCCACCAGCTATTGTGGTGGGACTTGAGCCCTTGTCCTTTGTTCATTAATCTGGATCTCTGCATTACTCTAAAGTTTGCCACTTTTGGATAAGACAGCATGAGACAAAAAGGGAAGGTTACTTTTTATCTTGTCTTTTGAACCTAAATATTGTGTATATGCATTATTTCACAATGAAACTTTGACTTTTTTAAACTAAAAATGAAGCTGGTCATCAGCATAAATGGTAAAAATAAGCCTGGATGATAGCAATAGACCTTAGTACTAATCAGTCCCTAGCATCCTTGTTTGATCAAATTAATTTACTGTCACTTTCGGATCAATGAGTGGGCCTTAGAGTGTTATATAAGCTGGTGTATGTGACTTGACCATAAAAGTAAAATATATTAACTAACTAGCCAAATGTATATATACACACAACTCTGATTAGAATACGTCAGTCATATATTTGGTTGTCTAATATCATGCATTTTACCTCCACATTCATCTGTTGATTTTTGATTCTTCTCTTTATAATTGGCCTATTTTGTCTCAGCAAAGGTGCCTGATTAACCTGAATTATTAATATACCATATTCATTATCAAGACAAATACAAGCACCAAATTTCACAAGGAAGGAATTCACTTTTTTGGAAGCCTCCTTTCGAATCCTCCATTAGATCTGATACTGCTGTGGACTTGACCATTCTAATAGATCTGTACTTATCAAACTCAGAATAGACCAGCAGATAGTGGGCTTACCACACAAATGATCACCAAGTAACAAGTCCTAGCCAGAACAGCAGAGCTATCCATTCTTTATTCATATATGAGATATAATCATCACTAGCTGAGCCAGTATTTCTTGCCTATCTTTAACTGGTCTTAATTGAGAAGGTGGTGGTGAGCTGCCTTCTTGAACTTCACCTAAGGATGTAGGGATACCCATTGTACTGTTAGGAACAGAGCTCTAGAAGTTTGGCCCACGAACAGTAACAGATTTTCAGGTCAGAATGGTGTGTGGCTCAGAAGGCAATTTGTTAGATGGTGGTGCTTCCAAGCACATACTATCTATTTTCTTCCAGTGGTGGGTCATTGGTTTGGAAGCTGTTGGAGAAGCATGGGGAGTGACTGCAGTGTTTTTTGTAGATGACATACACTGATGCCACTGTGTGTCAATGGTGGAGGGAGTAAATGTTGAAAGCCGTGGATGGGGTTGCTTTCTCCTGGATGGTGTTGAGTTTTTGTGGAGAGTTACTGGAGCTGCACTCTTCCAGGCAAGTGGGGAATATTTTAATACATATTCCTGACTTGTGCCTTGCTTTGGAGTAATGGGAGCTGGATTATTCATTATCATATTCCCAGCCTCGCACATGCTCTTGTAACTGGCATTGATGGCCTTGGACTGGAGTCATATAATAGGAGAAGAGGCCATTCATCCCTTCATTCTGCTTTTGTTAGATCCTTCCATCTAGTCCTACTCCTGTGTCCTCTCCGAGAGACAGTGGTTCCTGATAGCTTTCTCTGTATTCTAGAAGTTTTAGAACTCAGTTTGCTTGCCATGGAAAAATACATATTCCAGATTGAGTATAAAGGATGAATGCAGCATAAAGCAACGTACATTCTTTGATCATTCCCACTT
Organism: Chiloscyllium plagiosum; assembly: GCF_004010195.1. Taxonomy (NCBI): domain Eukaryota; kingdom Metazoa; phylum Chordata; class Chondrichthyes; order Orectolobiformes; family Hemiscylliidae; genus Chiloscyllium; species Chiloscyllium plagiosum. The sequence continues at coordinate 100,574,453 of NC_057711.1, read as the reverse complement.
CAGCTCAAGAGATGCATTACTGTATGCCAGTAAACAGTTTGTGTCCCCACAATCCCAGTCATTATGGACTTTGTTGAGAAACAAAAATCATTCATTTAACCGAGAGGTTCAAATTAAATGTCATGCAGAAATTAATCGATGAACTTTCCTGTGCTCTAGACTGAATATCACCTGTGGACCACAATGCTTCTATACAAAGAGAATAGGGAAAATCATTTAGCACTAATACAGTGGAATGTATATGAAATCATTTTCTAGAATTGTATGTTGAGGAGCAAATTAGAGAATTGCTATTTTATATCCAGTATTGTGGAATGAGAAAGGGCTAATTAACAATCTAATTGAATTTTCTAGCAATTTCTGTCTTTTTTTTCAGATTTCGAGCATTTGCAGTTCTTTGTTTTTGTTCTAATTAATAATCTTATTGTAAATAAGACTCTAGTGAATAATATGTGGGGACTTTACATGAACTTTCGAAGTGATGCAATTCAAGCAGAAATCAGCATTTTAAATTGATACAAAGGAACCTATATGAGTGACATGTTGATTGTGTTCTGAAAATATTCAGTTTTCAGACAACTCCAGTTTTTAGGCAGCGGTTTTAAGTGAGTGTACCTGTATCCCTAACTGTCCTTTCTATTAGAGTTTACAGCATGCCTTCAACAAATGGTCAGTTAAATAAAAAATAACACCAGGATTCTACCGCGCTCATGATTTACTGGCATTTCTTTTGCCTTCTTTACCCATCTGCATGCACTGACAACACCATCCACCACACCTCTCTTTGAAATTCACCCCAACAGCTAATGCATCCACAAAACCACTGGAAGATTGAAATTCGTTAAATGTTCCCTCACTTAACCCCCTGTAACCTCTATGAGAGAGTTGTGGACTTTTATTTATTCACTCATGGGATGTGTGCATCGCTGGCTGTCCAGCATTTATTGTGCATCCTTAATTACCCTTGAGAAGGCAGTAGTTAGCTGCCTTCTTGAACTGCTGCAGCCCACTTGGTGTAGGTGGAGCCGCAATGCTATGAGGTAAGCAACTCCAGGGACTGCCTGGTGGAAGTACAAGTTGTTCTCCTATAACATGTATTTAATTAATGCAATATTGCTATTACACGATTGATGAATTTTGGACACTTTCTAAAGCGCGAACTTTTAAAGTGTGTATTGGTTCTAACATGAGCTTACATGGTACTGCTATAATGCAATTTTCTTATAACATGTGATTGCACGAGAATGGAACTACCGTGTTATTGCAGAACTGACTGGAGCATTAAGGGAAATTTTCCAGTGAACATCCAATAATGCCTAACTGTGTTGATGGGAGTTTTATTCTGGTCTCCCTCCTAGTGGAAGGATGTTGTGAAACTTGAAAGGACTCAGAAAAGATTTACAATGACGTTGCTGGGGTTGGAGGGTTTGAGCTATCAGGAGAGGCTGGAAAGGCTATGTTTGTTTTCCCTGGAGTGTCAAAGGTTAAGGGGTGATGTTATAGAGGTTTATAAAATTATGAGGGGCATGGATAGGGTAAAATAGACAAAGTCTTTTCCCTGGGGCAGGGGAGTCCAGAACTAGAACACATAGATTTAGGGTGAGACAGAAAAGATATAAAAGGGACGCAAGGAACAACTGTTTCAAGCAGAGGGTGGTGTATGTATAGAATGAGCTGCCAAAGGAAGTGGTGGAGGCTGGTACAATTACAGCATTTAAAAGGCAGCTAGATGCGTATATGAATAGGAAGAGTTTAGAGGGATATGGACCAAGTGCTGGCAAAGGGGACTAGAATAATTTAGGATATCTGGTTGGCATGGACGAGGAGGACCGAAGGGTCTGTTTCAGTGCTCTACATGTTGGTAACTCAATTACACTAATTGAAAATTATAAGTAAGTATTTCACAAAAATTTCAGCTTTAAAGAAGAAATACTAGAACAACTAGCTTTTAATAGAGAAAAAAAGATCTAAAATTTGAATAGAAAACATAGCACAGTTAGTACAGATCATTCTTCTTCAAATCTTTGTTGATTTGTTATGCATTCTCCTTTTATGTTTCCAATTTGTTTTCACCAAAAAGATGGATTTGAGCCAAAGATGCGTTTTCAAAGGTGCATAGCCCAGTCTTGTTTAAACACCTATGACATTTCCAGCATTGGACTGAAGTTATTTGTTCCTGCACCAGACAGCCACAGGTACTATTAATTAAAGGCTTCTGAACATGATACTCAGCATGACATTGGGGTACAGAATGTCACTATCCTTTGCTTGGTGAGATTTTCTTGCTGCTCCAGCAGCTTTTAGATGTTTCATATACTCAGCTGTATTATACACCATGCAGCTTCTGAATGACAGAGCCATTCTTGACTCCATTAATGTGGACAATTGGAACCAAATGCTTTTAAATGATAGCTGCACTTTAGATGTAATTTCAGAGTCTATTGATTTCCTTCTGTCCCCTTCATTATGACTTAAATTGATTGCCGTGGCAACTGCAATAACACTGATTGCACATGTCATTGTCTGAATCGCTTACAACAGGAGTAGAATACGAACAATATAAATTCTTAAAGAAATGTCTCTTCGAACCTGCCATTAGCACTATCATTAGCAATAATTTACATTTATTGAGATCCATCAAGAGGACTCATTGCTAAGAGTCCTGTAAAGCAGTTACAGAGGGTTATAGAAGCTGTGGACCATTGGTAATGAAATGAAAAGATTCACAATGGGCATGGTTTATAAGACTAACAAAATGACCAAAATCAAAGGCAATGCCCTCTTTTTCTCAGTTAGTTCAATTCTTATCTGTTAGGGTTCTATCAGAAACAAGGGTCTTAACTCTGAACAAAGCAAACTAAGCTGTTACAGGGAGCAAGCTGGCTACGTAGACAGGAAACAAGATTTAAAGATGTGACAGTAGATAACCAATGACAAATTGTTAAACAAAAAGCATAATCCTTAAAAATATGCATTCATTTAGAGAATACAGACCTTGTGGGAGATGCTGTCCATCTGTAGCTAACAAGCAAAGTTAAAGATAGCACTAGATTAAAGGAAGAGTCTGACAAAACTGGCAAAAATTAAGATTAAGAATTGGGAAAATTTTAAAATTCATTAAAGAAGCATGAACAGTTTTATAGGGACAGAATAAAAAAGGAATAGGAGAGGAAACTAGCAAAATACATAAAAATGGATTATAAAAAGTGAATAGAAATGAAGAGATTAGCAAATGTATACAAGGTCCTTGAAGACGTAAGTAGGAGAAAGTACCATGTGAAATGAAAAAAATAGGATGAAAACAGAGAAATGTGGATCATTTACAGAACCGAAGAGGACCCCTCAACCAATCGAGTTTATGTCAGTTGAAAAGCAATCATCTAACTTTTCCATTGGTCCATACACCTGTTGATTATTCTAAAGTGCATCACTAATTACATTTTCAATGTGGTTAGGGTGCCTGCCTCCACCATGCCTTTAGCCAGTTATGATTTGGAGATGCCGGTGTTGGACTGGGGTGTACAAAGTTAAAAATCACACAACACCAGGTTATAGTCTAACAGGTTTAATTGGAAGCACACTAGCTTTCGGAGCACACTAGCAAAGGCTACGACAACGGATGAATGGGCACCGCACAACAATCAACAGACAGGAGTGTTCCCTCCCAGTTGGGGAACACTTCAGTGGTCCAGAACATTCGACCTCGGACCTTCGGGTGACCATCCTCCAAGGTGGACTTCAGGACAGGCAGCAGAGGAAAGTGGCCGAGCAGAGGCTGATAGCTAAGTTCGGTACCCATAGGGAGGGCCTCAACCGGGACCTTGGGTTCAAGTCACATTACAGGTGATCACCATTGCACTACACACACACACACACACACACAC
>NC_057711.1:100505718-100569161 GCF_004010195.1 Chiloscyllium plagiosum | reverse complement strand
GTGTGTGTGTGTGTAGGAGTGTCTGTGTGTGTATATAGTGCAATGGTGGTCACCTGTAATGTGACTTGAACCCATGGTCTCGTTCGAGGCCCTCCCTTTGGGTACCAAACTTAGTTATCAGCCTCTGCTCAGCCACTTTTCTCTGCTGCCTGTCCCGAAGTCCACCTTGGAGGATGGTCACCCGAAGGTCCGAGGCTGAATGTCTTGGACCACTGAAGTGATCCCCAACTGGGAGGGAACACTCCTGTCTGTTGATTGTTGTGCGGTGCCCATTCATCCATTGTTGTAGCCTTTGCTCGGTTTCCCCAATGTACCATGCCTCCGGGCATCCTTGCCTGCAACGTATAAGATAGACAACATTGCCTGAGTCACATGAGTACCTGCCATGTACAAGGTGGGAGGTGTTCCCATGCATAGTGGTGGTATCTATGTCCACATTCTGACATGTCTTATGGCGCCTACCGTGACAGGGTTCTATGGAGTTGTCCTCTAGTGTGTGTGGGTCTTGAGCCAAGAACATTCGGAAGCACGAGTGCAATTAACTGTGCTCTGGCTAACATTCATTAACAATGGAATTGAGAAAATTCTCCCTGTTATGGTCTCAATAACATGATTCTAGCCACCAAGGTCAAGTTCTTAGTCAGTCAGTTCTTTTTTATCATGATGCTGTCTTCACAGTTCTTAAATTTGCACATTTTGTTCTCACAGAGGTTGCAGAAAACTCAATATTTGGAATAATTTTGCACTTTATGACATTTTGAGACTGGTTTGTCTTGGTTTATTATGATCTTTTTATTCAAACCAACATTCTAATTCTCAATAATATGTTTAATTGTTATATTTGTGTCAAGTGCTGATGAATGAAACAACTTTCTTGGAAAATTGACATCTTAGCAAGGCCAGCATTTGTTTCCCTTCCTTAACTGAATGGCCTATCTCGTCTTTTCAGAAGGTAGTTATGAATCACACATTGTTGTAAGGTTTACAGCTGTAAAGTCACATTTAAGCCAGGACCAGTAAGGATAGGAGGTTTCCATCTGAAAGGACATTAGTGAACTCATTGGGTTTTTACAACACTGATGATAAAATCACAATGAAGCTGGCTTCAACTCCAGATTTTTCCCAAATTAACTGAATTTTAAATTGCTCAGATGGCACTATGGGATTTGAACAATGCCTTCTCCATCAAAGTCAAAAATCACACAATGCCAGGTTATAGTCCAACAGGTTTATTTGAAATCGCAAGCTTTCGGACCCTGCTCTTTCCTCGGTCAACGAGTGAAAGAGAATACATTGGACACAGAATTTACAGGTAAAAGATCAAAGGGTCGTATAACTTATGCGAATGCATTGAACAAACCTAGATGGTTATTGTGGAGTAGGAATGGAAATGTAGGTTTCAATTGATTTCTATGTAAATCCCAGAATTTCTTTCAAGTCACTGCCCCAAGATAACTTGGGGGGGGGGGGGAGGTGTCGGAGGGTGAGAGAGAGAGAGAGAGAGAGACTGTGTGTGTGAGAGTGTGCCTATGAATCAGTGTGAGAGAGTGTGTGCTTGAGAGAGTGGAGAGTGTGTGCCTGTGAGACAATGTGCATGAGTGTGTGCATGTGTGTGAGAGAGAGAGAGTGTATGAGAGAGAATTTGCATTTGCAGATTTGTATTTGCAAATACATTCTATTGTGTTCAAAAAGCGCACAATCTGTAGGCAGTCAGTCAATGTGGCAGTTTATAAATTCCTACTTTGGAAGTAAGACCAGTCTGACTTCAGGTTGAGACACAAACTGACTCGAAACAAGGCTTCACACCTAAAATGCATTGTCTGACCTGAGATGGCACCTCTATTCAATTAAAACTTCAAGTTATCTTGGGACAGTGACTTGAAAGAAATTCTGGGATTTACATATTAATCTATCAAAACCTGAATCTCCATTCTTACTGATTAAGGACTTAATAGACATCTAGGTTTTTTTCAATATATTTGCATAAGTTGTATGACCCTTTGATATTTTACTAATAATTTCTGTGTCCAATCTATTCTCTCTCACTAGCTACCTGAGGAAGGAGCAGGGTTCCGAAACATTGCAGTTTCAAATAAACATCTGGGACTATAATTTGGTGTTGTGTGATTTTTGACTTTGTCTACCTCAGTCCAACACCAGCACCTTCACATCATGGCTTCCCCACCAAAAGAATTTGTTGACATTAACATTATATCACCATCTCCCCAATTATTTTGGTGGTTTCACAAGAGTAGATGTACAACTTGGGGCAAAGTTTTACCTTGGTTGCACGGGCAAATACTTTCAGTTTTTAATTTAACAGGTTAAAAAAAAATCACATGCCCTTGTAACCTACCAAGTGCACAAATTTCTCATGTGCTCCTGAAAGCAACTAGTGACAGCTAAAAATATGAATGACTTGTTAAACGCACGATTTGGAGATGCCGGTGTTGGACTGGGGTGTACAAAGTTAAAAATCACACAACACCAAGTTCTAGTCCAACAGGTTTAATTGGAAGCACACTAGCTTTTGGAGTGACGCTCCGAAAGCTTGTGTGCTTCCAATTAAACCTGTTGGACTATAACCTGGTGTTGTGTGATTTTTAACTTTGTTAAACACAGAGGGACAGTGTCACTAACACTAAATTAATAGCAATTAGTGAAAAATTGTAATCATAGAAACAGAATTCTGTGTGTCAGCGGTATTTGAAATACATCACAACCCGAGGAAATCTTTATTGGTATACTCTATGTTAAAAGGAATCTATGAATAAAAGGTTACACTTTACTGACTTTTTTCAGTGTGTATATTATACATAGTAAGAAAACATAAACCAGATTGAGTGGAGACTGTTACGATCAGGGAAATTAATTTTCTTTATACAGTACAACCACAACAATTTTCTTTCATAAAAAAAATCAAATTAATCAGTATTTGGAAAGTATTAATGGAATGATCTTACAGATTAAAAATTAATTTTGATTTCATTTAAAACTCAATTCAGAATCCAATGAGATGCTTCACACACTTGCAGTTTGTGTTTCTTCTCAGTATTTACAGCATGTCTTGGACTACAATTTTAACCTCCTGATAGTTTTCATCATGCAGGTCTCCAGCAATCTGCTCCAAACAAGAAGCATGGACAATGTAAGTCCTGAAAGCATATTTTAATCTAACCAGGCTACAAAGACAGCAGTAAGTGATAAGAAATCATAAGGTGTTCTCTCATGCTGAACCATTCTGCTGTCATCTTGTGACAGGAGTGGGAGGAGCAGGAGTTTGGCTGGGTGGTCCAAGGGGGCACCTTATGGCAGAGGAGGTCTAAGCTTTCCATTTGGTATCCCAATGGCATTCTCCTGCTCCTCTTGGCTTCCAGGTAAACCAACTGCACAATTTCTTTCTTTATCCTCTTGTGGAATGTGAGTGTCACTGGCAAGGCCTATAATTGCTTACTATCCCTAACCTTGATGTGGAGGTGCCAATGTTGGACTGGGGTGGATAAAGTCAGAAGTTACATGACACTAGGTTATAGTCCAACAGGTTTATTTGAAAATCACAAGTGTTTGGAGCACTGCTCCTTCGACAGGTGAAGTTGGAGAGCCAAGGTAGACATGATAAGCCGAATGGTCTTCTTCTGCATCAACTACTTTGCGATTCTGAGATGTATTTGATGTAAACTGTAGTGTAGAGGAAAGATTTGCCAAGCTTTTTGCTGCTTTTAAACTGATGCTCACTCAACAGGAGTGTTCTGAGCTCCAGTATAAACTAAACAGATGACTTCTTGGCTCAATTTGTATTGATGTATTCTCTAGGGTAAAAGGTTATAGAGTTTGAAACTCATTACAAATTTAAACAGGTCCAGTGAAAGTTCAGAAACCTGAAAGGTTATGTCTGATTATTCCCAGCATTCCTGTTTTAATGTTAGATTACCTAGATTGACAACTTCAAAGTGGTGCTGACAAAGGGCTGCATTCAGAAGGCTGGCAATTTTTAAAACTGACATTAAACTGATGCTTTCCTGCTCAATTAGAATGAGTATCAGTTTATAAACTCATGATATTCTCAAATATTTGACAGTCAATGAAGTAGTGGTTTTGAATTACTGTCACCACTGCAAACATATTAAATGAAACAGTAGTTCTGCAGAAGAAAAGCTCAGTTTTTTTGAAAAGAATATGTCTTTGCAGAGTATTTAACAGTTGGTTACAATACATATGAGTTAGTTCATTGAACTGGCGCTGGCATGATGAGCCAAACAGTCTGTTTCTGCACCGCAAAAATTTTGTGATTCTATAACATGATATTCTTGTGAGACTTAAAGCTAGAATTAAGACAATAGACAATGGACAATAGACAATAGGTGCAGGAGTAGGCCATTCTGCCCTTCGAACCAGCACCAGCATTCATTATGACCATGGCTGATCATCCTCAATCAGTATCCTGTTCCTGTCTTATCCCCATAACCCTCGATTCCACTATCCTTAAGAGCGCTATCCAAGTCTTTCTTGAAAGTATCCAGAGACTTGGCCTCCACAGCCTTCTGGGGCAGAGCATTCTATACACCCACCACTCTCTGGGTGAAGTAGTTTCTCCTCAATTCTGTTCTAAGTGGCCTACCCCTTAATTTTAAACGTGTCCTCTGGTTTGGGACTCACCCATCAGTGGAAACATGCTTCCTGCCTCCAGAGTGTCCAATCCTTTAATAATCTTATACGTCTTGTTAAGACGGACCCGCGGGGTCCTGTCTTTGCGTGTTCTTTCGGAAGGAGAGACTCACACTGGCAACTATGGTTAGACGCAGAGAGCCGTTTATTCACAGAATCTTAACTGGTACAACGAATCTACAAGCATGCATTCGTTGGAGAAGGCGTTCTCCCTTCTCGTTCAAATTTGACACAATTATACTTCGCGCTGCCTGGAGTCCCCGGTCAGTTCGCCTTCCCCATTGGTCCATTCATCTGCGCGCACTGGGGATCCGTCCTCCTATTGGCCGCATCGAAGTGCCTGTCCAGCTCCTGCTGTGCTTGACAATGGCTCAGCCATCCCCGGGAGCGGTTCCAATCCCGTATTCAATAGTTCATTGTTTCAAGGAATTACTATGCATCTGACAGGCTAGCCATTTTCAATAGTTTCAGTTTAACTAAATTGACAATTACACTTACCAACTTTAGACTTAAATAGAGCCATTCACACTCAATTGTTATAGGTTCCGATAGAGCAATTCACACTTGTCTAATAGTTACAGATTCCGATCGGTTTCTTTATTAATCCCGAGTTTCGATGAGGCAATTGATACTGGCTGGTATTTACAGGCTCCAAGATTTAATTAACATTATGCATATCCCTTACAAGCTCCAGCAGTCATGCAGTCGCCTGCAGCAGCTCGCTTGGCTGTTGTTAACCATTTCAGGGCTCTCTAGCCCTACATTAAACCCCCAGTGAAATCTCCCCAACAGTCTCAATCAGATCCCCTCTCAACATTCTAAACTCAAGCATATACAAGCCCAGTCGCTCCAATCTTTCAGCATAAGATAGTCCTGCCATTCCGGGAATTGACCTCGTGAACCTACGCTGCACTCCCTCAATAGCCAGAATGTCTTTCCTCAAATTTGGGGACCAAAACTGCACACAATATTCCAGGTGCGGGCTCACCAGAGACCTGTACAGGTGCAGAAGGACCTCTTTGCTTCTATACTCAATCCTTCTTGTTATGAAGGCCAGCATGGTATTAGCTTTCTTCACTGCCTGCTGTACCCGCATGCTTGCTTTCATTGACCGATGTACAAGAACACCTAGATCTCGTTGTACTGCCCCTTTAAATAACTTCACTCCATTTAGGTAGTAATCTGCCTTCCTGTTCTTGCCCCCAAAGTGGATAACCACACATTTATCCACATTAAACTGCATCTGCCATGCATCCATCCACTCACCTAGTCTGTCCAGGTCACCCTGTATTCTCCTAACATCCTCCTCACATTTCACCCTGTCACCCAGCTTTGTGTCATCAGCAAATTTGCTAATATTACTTTTAATACCTTCATCTATATCATTAATGTACATTGTAAAAAGGTGCAGTTCCAGCACTGATCCCTGCGGCACACCACTGGTCACCGCCTGCCATTCTGAAATGGAGCCGTTTATCACTACTCTTTGTTTCCTGTCAGCCAACCAATTTTCAATCCAAGTCAGTATTTTGCCCCTAATACCATGTGCCCTAATTTTGCTCACTAACCTCCTATGTGGGACTTTATCAAAGGCTTTCTGAAAGTCCAGGTACACTACATCCACTGGATCGTCCTTGTCCATCTTCAGAGATACATCCTCAAAAATTCCAGAAGATTAGTCAAGCATGATTCCCCCTTCATAAATCCATGCTGACTCTGACCTATCCTGTTACTGTTATCCAGATATGTCGTAATTTTGTCCTTTATAATTGACTCCAGTAATTTTCCCACCACTGAGATCAGACTAACTGGTTTATAATTCTCCGTTTTCTCTCTCCCTCCTTTCTTAAAAAGTGAGACAACATTAGCCACCCTCCAATCCGCAGGAACTGATCCTGATTATATAGAACATTGGAAAATGATCACCAACGCATCCACAATTTCTGGAGCTACCTCCTTCAGTACCCTGGGATGTAGACCATTAGGTCCCGGGTCTTATCAGCCTTCAGACCTAACAGTCTCTCCAATACCATTTCCTGCATAATATAAATTCCCTTCAGTTCAGGTCCTTCAGCCACTATTACATCTGGGAGATTGCTTGTGTCTTCCCCAGTGGAGCTGAAAATGTGTTGCTGGAGAAGCGCAGCAGGTCAGGCAGCATCCAGGGAACAGGAGAATCGACGTTTCGGGCATAAGCCCTTCTTCAGCCTTCTACAGGCTTATGCCCGAAACGTCGATTCTCCTGTTCCCTGGATGCTGCCTGACCTGCTGCGCTTCTCCAGCAACACATTTTCAGCTCTGATCTCCAGCATCTGCAGACCTCACTTTCTCCTCTTCCCCAGTGGAGACAGATCTAAAGTACCAATTCAACTCTTCTGCCATTTCTTTGTTCCCCATAATAAATTCACCCGTTTCTGTCTTCAAGGGCCCAATTTTAGTCTTAACCATTTCTTTTCTTTTCACATACCTAAAAAAGCCTTTACTATCCTCCTTTATATTTTTGGCCAGTTTACCTTTTACTATCCTCCTTTATATTTTTGGCCAGTTTACCTTCGTACCTTATTTTTTCTTTGCATATTACCTTTTTAGTTATCCTCTGTTGTTCTTTAAAAGCTTCCCAGTCCTCCAATTTCCCACTCATCTTTGCTATGTTATACTTTTTCACTTTTGTCTTTACATGGTCCTTAACTTCCCTTGTCAGCCACAGCCACCCCTTCCTCCTCTTAGGATCTTTCTTCCTTTTTGGAATGAAATGATCCTGCATCTTCTGCATTATACTAAAGACACATTACTCTTTTGCGAAATACAACTTTAGCACTTAAAATCAGGTACTGGAAAACAAGTTAGCTCCTCCCAGGAAGTCTTTTATATTTTAATGGGTGGAGCTTATCTCATGAATGTCAGTTAATGCTGTCTTGTTGATTGTCATTGTTCTGTTGATAAATTTGGCAGAGTTCCAGAGGACCTCTTTTTTAGAGAGAGAAGACTGGGTTGAAACTAAAGGTCTCCACACCTTGGCCAGTCTTCTTCAAAACTGTGCCTTGGGATATTTCATAACCATCTGAGGGGCCGTTTAAATGTAATGCTGCAAAGGGAGCTGCTCTGCCAGTACAGAACTCTCTTCAGAATACACTGAAATGCCAATCTAGATTCTGCATTGAAGGATTTGAACTGTGACTTGAACCCATAATATTCTAAGGGTGAAAGTGAGTATTGCAGATGCTGGAGATCAGAGTCGAGAGTGTGGTGCTTTAAAAGCACAGCACGATTTTCCTGTTCCTCAGATGCTGCCTGACCTGCTGTGCTTTTCCAACACCAAACACTCGACCATAATATTCTATTCTGAGGGAACAGTGCCATCAATGAAACCTCAAGGCTGATGCCTAGATAGATGTAAAAGGATGCACTATCATTGAAACCCCAAGGCTGGTGTTGAGATAGATGTAAAAGCTAGAACTACACTTTCCAAGGAAGAGAAAAAAACATTCCATAATGGTTTTATAACACACCCTTCTTAAATGTTATCAAATTTAGATGATCTGGTCACTAGCACCATTGTTGTTTATGTGATTTTGCTGAGTGCAAACAATGTGTTGCAGTTACTGTGTAATAACACTGATTGTGCTTCTAAAATTACTCAATGGCTATGATGTGCTTTGTCATGTGGAGTGGAAGTCACAGGTAAGTGCAAATTTATCTCCATGTCCTTATTTCTTCAGAGTCCAATGAATTTTTAGATTATCAGACAAACAGAGATTTCACACAATTTCCACCTCAATTGTCACAAATTTATTAATGCCCAATTGTCCTAAGCCTTTCAATTCCATCACACTAGCAATGGAAATGCAATCATACAAGTGAATAGTTTCATATTTATTCAAGCAGCTTGACCTATGCAAGGGACAGGCACAATTATGCTAGTAGATGTAAATGCATGAAATGGTAGCAGAGAAACAGCATAGACAATCACCCTCTCATGAAGTTAAACATTGTGATCCAGTAATGGAACTCTGAAAACTGAAAAAACATTTTTTTAGAGCCTAAGAAACTTTAAAACAGGGGAATGAGTTATAGATTGGCTCATACCACTTAAAGCTAAAGTATTCTTAAGTATGCAGAAACACAGTGAGGAATGAAGAAGATCAGCAAGATGCAAATTGAAACAAAATAGAAAATGGAAAGTAATACCAGCTGAATACCAAATGTCACCTGGAAAATTTCTGACAAACAGTGTGTTATATGTCCCTCCTGTAAGGTTGAAAAGATTGAAGTATGATGTTGGTATTAATTATTTATTGAAAAATCCAACAAGTCACACAACAATTTACATCCCCTTTGCAAACAGAAATGCATCTTCAAGTAAAGCCCATAAAGACCAATCCTTCCATCTGTTGAAAAACGATGATTTGCTTTGTTATCTCTCTGTTGTGGCCTTGCAGCTATGAATATGAAGGATTTCTCAGGGTAATAGTTCCAACAAAGTGCATGAGATACGATCACAATGTGGTCATGAATTGCCCTCAAACTTGCACCATCTTACACCACCATGGGGTGGCACGGTGACTCAATGGTTAGCACTGCTGCCTCACAGCGCCAGTGACCTGGGTTTGATTCCAGCCTAAGGTGACTGTCTGTGTGGAGTTTGCACATTCTCCCCATGTCTGAGTGAGTTTCCTCCGGGTGCTCTGGTTTCCTCCTACGGTCCAAAGATGTGCAGGTCAGATGAATTGGCCAGGCTAAATTGCCCATAGAGTTAGATGCAATAGTCAGAGGGAATGGGTCTGGGTGGGTTACTCTTCGGAGGGTCGGTGTGGACTTGTTGGGCCAAAGGGCCTGTTTCCACACTGTAAGGAATCTAATCTCATCTTTCCTGAATTTAATTTAATCTTCAAGTTGGAATTGTGCAAAGTCTCAGAATGAATTGTTTTTCTCATATTAAATTGCCACATAACGAGCTTGTGTTTCTCGGTGTGGACTTGTTGGGCCAAAGGGCCTGTTTCCACACATAAGGAATCTAATCTCATCTTTCCTGAACTTAATTTAATCTTCAAGTTGGAATTGTGCAAAGTCTCAGAATGAATTGTTTTTCTCATATTAAATTGCCACATAACGAGCTTGTGTTTCAAATTGAGTTCATGGAATAAATGGCAGAGTAACAATATGGATATAAAGTGACTTCAAACAATGGTCCAGATTTTCCAATGACCAGATAATTAATTCTGCACTGTAAATCAGAGTTACGCATCAGGACCATGCAGAATCCCTATCGTAGCTGACTGTGAGGGAATTTCCTGGGAAATTAATGAATCCTTTTGAATCAGTGGTTTAGCTGCTTTTAAGTAAATAGTTACTCAGGAAACATTAGACTATTAAAAACTCAGTCTAAGTCCTGACAAACTATTAAATTGACACCTCAATGTAATATAGACACTCCCAACTGCACCGTCACTCGACTCCTTAAACCTCCCAGACTGACCCATAGTCTCATCTCTGTCCAAGGCCCAATATACCCCTTTACTCCAGGACCTGATACCCTCCTCCCTCACCCTCACATGGCTTGATGTCTCCTTCACGCACTGACCTACCCTAAAAACTCCATCACTTACCTGATTCTCATCCCATCTTGCACCTTGTCATCTTAATGCCTTAGGTACCAAGCATTCTAGCATTTTACCATCTGATACCCTAACCCCACCTTAACTTTAGATACTTACTCTACTGCAAGAGCTGTCAAAGTGGAAATTTAAATCATAGACTAAACAATTGACTGCTGTGATAAAGTGTGTGTAGTTTGCCTTCCCCAATCTATGACAGAATAGTCAAATTTGAAGTATGGCCTTCCATTTCTGAAAGACCCCTGATAGGAATCTCCTGTCAGAAATGATGAGCATTTCCTTCACACAAGAAATTAATGGAGTGGCAGCCTGCATGTTATTGCCACCCCTTCAAAAATGTGACCCAATGAAAGCTTGAATTTTGGACTGCAGGAGGCCGTACAGTGGGATTCTCCAGAGCCAGGTGTGAGGACACGAGGCATTGATCTATATTAATGACAGGACATAACTTTAAAATTTGGGGATGACAAGACACTTCGAGGAATTGTGAGCCGTGAGGAGGTTACTGCTAAACTCCAAAAGGACATGAAGCAAGCTGATAGTGTGGATGGATAAGGTAACAATAATTTTCAATGCAGAGATATGTAAAGTGATTAATTTTGATAAGAAGAACAGGTGGAGGTGAGATTAAACAAACTGTACAATTCTAAAGAGGATATATCAATCAATCAATAAGCCATATCTTGGTTCAGAGATGAATGTCTTCGATCACCATTTTCCTGTAGAACAATACACACCACTGCACAAAAGTTTGGTGGCACCTCAAGCAAAAACGTGGTCTGATGAGGAGTATTCATACAACAATAACAATATACAAGAGAGGGTAAGAGAACACATCTTTGGAATCCTATAAACTCCATGTTGTCTGATATCGTTAGGACATAGTGCCTTACAGATGTGTGCCATAAATTGCCTGGCAGAGGTACTCTCCCAGGATGAGTCTGAGTTGAGATCCATCATCACCATCATCAGAAGATTTCAAGATCATTGCGGGATCATGATTGCAAGCAGAACTTAGAGGAGAACTAAGCTGCAATTAATGGATTTTTATATTGGCTTTGAATAAAACACCAAATCAGTGACCAGCCAACGAGAACAATAGCTTCTGAGTGCCCATACCCCAGGTCAGGGGATCCACAATACAGTCAAAGTGACTGTAAAGAAGGTGGAGGAAAGATCACCAGTCAACCAGACCTTCCTCGTGAAGGATGTTGCTACATTGAAACAGTTAATTAGTAATAGTTGCCAAATCTATTTTCTGCTAAGCTTTCCAATAGAGTGAAATTATTCCAATTCCTTGTTTCTTTTGTTGTATTTTAACTATAGTGGATAAATAAAGTGTGTTTTACTTTAAATCCAATAGTTTGACCAATCAAATTGTATCTGCAATGCAATAGCTTACATTTACCAGCAAAATAAAAATGTTAGGGTCTCGACCATTTTCTGAATATTTTGATGAGGTTGGTCTGGTTCACCATGCTGTCCCCAATGTTACAAAAGATGGGATTGGCCTCCATGCCACAGAACGGTTACCTGCCTTTCATGGAGAAATTTGCAAAGAGAAACACCTTTGATCATCAGGAAGTGGTCAGCGCATAGCATCCACTAGGTTCTGTTGAGTTGGTGCCTGAGCACTGTCAAAGTCATTTGACAGAATGCCTCATCACTAAAACGTTCTAGCAAGCACCAAGACATCACTTAGTTGTTGGTGAGAAGGGCATTGCCTGTCAGATCCTTCATGTATACCCGGTCTCCGTGAGCCACCATGCATTACCCTCAAAGCAGCTCCAGGTTGAGAGTGGGGGGAGCGGGAGGATGGTAGAGGCTTTACACATCTCCTGCTGGTATGTGCCTTTGCAAAGGAAATATGAAGAAAGGTGTTTGTTAAGGTTCATCACGAGCAGCTCCATGATGCAGGATTCTGTGCTCTATAGTCCATTCTTTGGGATGCACACCAGTGCCTGGAGGACCATCAACTCAGTGAAAGGTGCTTTTTGGTCTGCCCGAAACCCGTTGGCTTCCAAACCAAGGACTTGACCTTGACCGAATGTTGCAGACTGGCACTTTCCAAAATACAGGATTATATGCTGAGAGATGCATTAAAGCTTGGTTCTGGAGTAGAGTGGTGCTGGAAAAGCATAGCAGTTCAGGCAGCATCCGAGGAGCAGGAAAATCTGACGTTTTGGGCAAAAGCCCTCTGCAGTCATTGTTTTTACCGCATTAAAGCTTGGGGCAGCTGCTGCCAAAGTGCAGTGAGGAAAGACCACAATCTAAGGTCTTTCAGCCAAAGTACAATGGGATTCTGTTCAGTTATCATTCCCTCCTGGTGCCTCAAATACATGTAAATAAAATGTTACGTGAGTAAAAAATGCTTTTGGGTTGTTGGAACTGTCAGCAAAGTCAATGTTTGTTTGTTCTCAATATGTGTAGACTGCCCAGAACCCAACTGTTCTTGTGATACTCATTGTCTTTTGTGAATGAAGTATATTTTTTAAATAAAAAAAGTAACTATTCTCAAGTAAAAGCATAGTTAACCCTTTGTTCAACATAGGAGGGGAAGGGCGGCACAGTGGCTAGCACTGCTGCCTCACAGTGCCAGGGACCTGGGTTCAATTCCAGCCTTGGGCCACTGTCTGTGTGGAGTTTGCACATTCTCCCTGTGTCTGCCTGGGTTTCCTCCGGATGCTCTGGTTTCTTCCCACAGTCCAAAGATGTGCAGTTTAGATTAATTGGTCATACTAAATTGCCCGTAGAGTTAGGAGGAATGGGTATGGGTGGGTTACTCTTCGGAGGGTCGGTGTGAGCTAGTTGGGCTGAAGGGCCTCTTTCCACACTGTAGGGAATCTAATCTAATCTTTAGTTAGATAAACATGTGGCTGCAAGTCTGGTGTAAGCAGTTCACCGTTTGCAGGGTGTTTTACCGAACTCTGGAAAAAGGGATAAGTATCCTGAAGGGCTGACTTTCGCCTGAAGTGTCACAGCACCAACATCCTTCAAAGAGATTAAAACAGAGCAGTAAATAGACATAGTCTAGATTTGAGAACAGTGAGAAACAGCAGGATCAGTAAAGCTATTAGAACAGAAGCAGAAGGCTTGACTGAAATAAATAATGAGAGAATATCAACAGAGGAAGAATGGGAAAGAAACCAATTATGCAGTTGCAAGAGATAACAAAGAAACTATGTAGAAAGGACAAACATCTTCAAAAAATAAATGAGAAAACCTGGAGAATTAATAGGGTCAATGAGGTTAATTTTGCTTTCAGGTGATAGCGTAAATTGGAAAATGTTGATTCAAGTGTATGTATACATCTCTCCTGAATTTCATTGCAATTAAAGTGAATAATTTTCAGAGAGCTGTAGAATGAGCAGCTGAATTGCTAATACCCAGTTAACATTATCACATAATCTTTCAAAAAGTTGGATTCACTATTGTGTAGAATAGACATAAATATACAATGCAAAACCAAGAGCTGAAAGCATCAGTAAGTTTGCGAGGATAATTTTTCACTCACTAACATGGAAATGTAGCTTATTTCTGAGCAGGACTAAGAACTTAATATTCCAAAATCTAAAACTCGCAAGAGAAGTGGACTTGTGAGAATGCACAGAAAATCAAAGTGTGTATTCAGAGAGAATCAAAATAGTTGGAGCTAAAAATAACGCAGGAATAGAAAATTTAAAGTTCCCAGCGTTCATTGCAAATAAAGTAAACGGTAGAGCAGGAGAACAGCAAGCACTTCAGGATTATAGGAACATCTGAATTTATTTCTTTTGAGAGCTAAAAAAGAGTCAAAGACACACGAATATTGGAGAAAGGTTATGATATTCATCCCCCTCAAGTTTGTTCCACAATCCAGCTAACATGTACCTCCATTTGTATTAACTAAAAATTTATCAATCTCAATTTTTAAAATTTCAATTGATCTGCAACTAGTGGTAGTCCTATTAAATCCAGTGCAGTCCTAGCAAATCCAGTTGTGAATGGGATGGATAATTAATCAATGAACAGGAGGTGGAAGCTACAGAAATATCTCCATGCTCAATTATAAGAAGGCAAGGCAGATGAATTTACATCCATCTTCAGCCAGAGATGCTGAGTGGATGATCCATCTTTGTCTCCTTCTGAGGATCCCAAGCACCACAGGTGCCAGTCTTCAGCTAATTCAATTCACTCTGAGTGATATTAAGATAAAACATTCAGTGGGTTTCAGACTTCCATCGCTGTCTGCTTGAGACTCAGTCACTCTGAAAGGAATTGTTACAGTCCTATCAAAGGGAACTCTGGAGGCAAGGGCACAGCAGAAAGTCCAATGAAGGAGTTGGGCCTGTTCCCAAGAGTGTCCCACATCCTTGCCCTTCAATTAGAGGCAGATTCCCAGCAATAACACCCATAATCCTGTTCAGGTAATTAATTTCTCATTAGTCCCTATTCATCCAGTGTAACTGAGTTATCTAAATGTTACAAGAATTGCACACAGTGTCAGAATTCTATCAGCTTGGTGAAGGCAAAATCACACCAGGAGTCACGTTCTTCATCTGTCAGTCAGCAAAGCAGCAAACCAGTAAAGCTCACAGATTAACCAATTGATCAGAAACAAATCAAAATGAATAACATATATAAATCCTGAAGGATGACTGGGGAAAGATTTCACTCAGATGAACAACAGATAAGAGAACAAACAAGGGGTGAGTGATCCATAAATTTTGAAACTGGAGATATGAATCTGAAGTAGTTAGTATTCTGCCTGTATAACATTGAGAAGGTCATTGGAGATACAAACAAAGCTGTTCCTGAAGTAAGTAAGATAATTATCATAAAAATTATCCTTTTCCTCTTGGATATTGTTGTAACAATTGGATCAATGTTTAGCTGTTCTTGAGAGAAGGTAATCTACAGCCAAATAAATGATGCAATCGGATAGACCAGATCTAAACGTTGAATTTCTAAAATTGGAAGAAGGCTAATTTTGATGGTATTAGGCAAGAACTTTCAAAGGCTGATTGTGGGCAGATGTTCGCAGGTAAAGGGACAGCTAGAAAATGGGAAGCCTTCAAAAACAAGAAAACATGAGTTCAGAGACAGTATATTCCCGAAAGGAAAGGCTGGTAGGTGTAGGGAATGCTGAATGACTAGAGAAATGAGGTTTCCATTAAGAAACCTCAGGTACAGATAGGAGAGATTGAATGAATCTTAGAAGAGTATAAAGACAGTAGGAGGAGACTGAAGAGGGAAATCAGGAGGGCAAAAAGGGGACATGACGTAGCTTTGGCAAACAGGATTAAGGAGAATCCAAAGGGTTTTTATAAATATATTAAGGACAAAAGGGTAAATCGGGAGAGAATAGGGTCCCTCAAAGGTCAGCGCTGAAGGCCTGGTGAAGGGCTCCTGGCCGAAACGTCGATTTTCCTTCTCCTCAGATGCTGTCTGACCTGCTGTGCTTTTCCAGCACCACTCTAATATTGACTTTCCCCTCAAAGATCAGCAAGGCGGCCTAAGTGTGGAACCGCAGGAGATGGAGGATATTGGATTGGGATATCTGATCGGCATGGACAAGTTGGACCAAAGGGTCTGTTTTCATGCTGCACATCTCCATGACTGTATGATTGATGAGGGCAGAGTGGTAGACATGATCTATATGGACTTCAGTAAGGCATTTGACAAGGTTCATCATGCAAGACTGGTTAGCAAGGTTAGATCTCATGGAATATAAGGACAACTATCCATTTGGATACAGAATTGGCTCAAAAGTATAAGACAGACTGTGGTGATGAAGGGTTGCTTTTCAGACTGAAGGCCTGTGACCAGTGGTGTGCCACAAAGATCGATGTTGGGTCCACTATTTTTTGTCACTTATGTAAATGATTTGGGTATGAATATGGGAGGTATAGTTAATAAGTTTGCAGATGACACCAAAATTGGAGGTGCAATGGACAGCAAAGAAGCTGACGTCAGAGTACAATGGGATCTTGATCACATGGGTCAATGGGCTGAGGAGCGGCTGATAGAGTTTAATTTAGATAAATGTGTGGTACTGCATTTTGGAAAAGGAAATCAAAGCAGAACTTACACACTTACTGGTAAGGTCCTGGGGAGTGTTGCTGAATAAAGAGACCTTGGAGTGCAGGCTCATAGTTCCTTGAAAGTAGAGTCGCAGGTAGATAGGATAGTGAAGAAGGCGTTTGGTATGCTTTCCTTTATTGGTCAGAGCATTGAGTATAGGAGTTGGGAGGTCGTGTTGAGGCTGTACAGGATAATTTTTAGGCATTTGGTATATTGCACGCAATTCTGGTCTCCTTCCTATTGGAAAGATGTTGTGAAACTTGAAAGGGTTCAGAAAAGATTTACAAGGATGTTGCCAGGGTTGGAGGATTTGAGCTACAGGCAGAGGATGAATAGCTTGGGACTGTTTTTCCTGGAGCGTCGGAGGCTGAGAGGTGACTTTTTGGAGGTTTATAAAATAATGGGGGGCAGGATATATAAACAAGGTCTTTTCCCTGGGGTGGGGGTCCAGACCTAGAGGGCATCGGTCTAGGGTGTGAGGGGAAAGATATAAAAGGGACCTAAGGGCAGCTTTTTCACGCAGAGGGTGGTGCATGTATTGTTTGAGCTGCCAGAAGAAGTAGTGGAGGCTAGTATAATTGCAACATTTAAAAGGCATCTGGATGGGTACATAAATAGGAAAGGTTTCGAGGGATATGGGCCAAGTGATGGCAGGTGGGACCAGATTAGGTTAGGATATTTGATGGACATGGATGTGTTGGACTAAATGGTCTGTTTCCATTCTGTGCATCTCTATCACTCTATGACTCTAAGTGAAAACTAACAATCTTGATTAACTGTTCACATTATATAGAAGAGAGGACAATTAGGACATTGCTAAATCTTTCATTATGGAAGCTCCCAGTTCTATATGATTTTACATAGAATCATAGAATTCCTACTGTGTGGAAAGAGGCTATTTGGCCCAATAGGTTTGCACCAACCACCTGATGTGCATCCAAACCAGACCCAGCTCTCCATCTTTTCCCTATAACCCTATGTTTATCATGGCTAATTCATCTAACCTCACATCCCAGGATATTAGATGGTGGAGCATTGAGGTGGCATTGCTGCCTTACAGCACTAGGGACCTGGGTTCAAGTCCTGCCATGGGTAACTGTCTATGTGGTGTTTGCATATTTGCCCTGTGTCTGCGTGGGTTTCCTCCCACAGTCCAAAGATGTACAGTTTAGGTGAACTGGCCTTGCTAAATTACCCATAGTGTTCAGGGGTGTGTAGGTCAGGTACAATAGTTAGGGGAATGGGTCTGGGTGGGCTACTCTTCAAAGGATTGGTGTGGACTTGTTGGGTTTCCACACATTAGGCATTCTATTCTATAATCATTTATCTCAACGTCGTATTCCAACTTTTTCCTGATATCCTTTCATCCCTTTAAATTCTGAATATTTATCTATTTTTGTCTTGAATATACTCAATGATGGAGCCTCCACAATCTTTTGAGGTAGAGAATTTCATAGGCTCATTACACCATGGATGAAGAAATGTTTCCTCATCTCAGTCCTAAATGATCTCAATCTGTTTCCTAAAACAGTGTCCCCAGGTTCAAGACTCCCCAGCCAGGGAAAACATTCCCAATGCAGCCAGTCAAGCCAGACCTGTTTGAAGATTATAGTTTCAGTCGTATCCTCTCCATCCTTTTCACCTCTATGGCAGCACAGATGGCTCAGTGGTTAGCACTGCTACCTCGCAGCACAAAGGACCGGGGTTTGATTCCAGCTTCAGGCAACTGTCATAGAGTCATAGAGACGTACAGCAGGGAAACAGACCCTTCGGTCCAATTCGTCCATGCCAACCAGATATCCCAACCCAATCTAGTCCCACCTGCCAGCACCCAGCCCATATCCCTCCAAACCCTTCTTATTCATATACCCATCCAGATGCCTTTTAAATGTTGCAATAGTACGAGTCTCCACCACATCCTCAGGCAAATCATTCAATGCACGTACCACCCTCTGAGAGATAAAGTTGCCCCTTAGGTCTCTTTTATATCTTTTTCCTCTCACCCTAAACCTATGCCCTCTACTTCTGTATTCCCCCACCCCAGGGAAGAGACTTTGTCTATTTATCCTATCCGTGCCTCTCATGATTTTATAAACCTCTATTAGATCACCCCTCAGCTTCCAATGTTCCAGGGAAAACAGCCTCAGCCTGCTCAACCTCTCCCTATAGCTCAAATCCTCCAACCCTGGCAACATCCTTGTAACTCTTTTCTAAACCCTGTTAAGTTTCACAACATCCTTCCGATAGAAAGGAGACCAGAGTTGCACACACTATTCAATGCCTAATCAATGTCTTGTATAGCTGCAACATGACCTCCCAACTCTTGCACACAATACTCTGACCAATAAAGGAAAGCATAACAAATGCCTTCTTCACTATCCTATCTACCTGCGACTCCACTGTTAAGAAGCTATGAACCTGCACTCCAAGGTCTCTTTGTTCAGCAACACTCCCCAGGATCTTACCATTAAGTGTATACGTTCTGCGAAGATTTGCTTTTCCAAAACGCAGCGCCTCACATTTATCTAATTTATCTAAATCTGCCACTTCTCAGCCCATTGCCCATCTGATCAAGATCCCATTGTAATCTGAGGTAACCTTCTTTTCTGTCCACTAAACCTCCAATTTTGGTATCATCTGCAAACTTACTGACTATACCTCTTATGCTCACATCCAAACCATTTAAATAAATCACAAAAAGTATTGGACCCAGCACTGTTCCTTGTGGCACTCCACTGGTCACAGGCCTCTCATCTGAAAAACAACCTTCCAACATAGAGTCATAGAGTCGTAGAGATGTACAGCATGGAAACAGACCCTTTGGTCCAACCCGTCCATGACGACCAGATATTCCAACCCAAACATCATCTGTCTTCTACCTTTGATACAGTTCTATATCCAATGGCCAGTGCTCCCTATATTCCATGAGATCTAACCCTGGTAAACAGTCTCCCATGGGGAACCTTGTCAAATGCCTTACTGAAGTCCATACAGATCATGTCTACTACCCTACCCTCATCAATCCTCTTTGTTACTTCTTCAAAAAACTCAATCAAGTTCGTGAGACATGACTTCCCATGCACAAAGCCACGTTGACTATCCCTAATCAGTCTTTGCCTTTACAAATACATGTACATCTTGTCCCTCAGGATTCCCTCCAACAACTTGCCCACCACCAACATCTGGCTCACTGGTTTATAGGTCCCTGGCTTGTCCTTACCACCTTTCTTAAACAGTGGAACCACGTTAGCCAACCTCCAATCTTCTGGCACCTCACCTGTGACACAAGGAATCTCAAGGAAGAATCTTGGCTTCAGATTCCTGGAAGCAGCAAGGCAAGTGATTCGTATCATTGTGGCACCAATGGGATGCTTGCCTTCATCAGTCATAGCCTAGATTATAAGACCAGATAGGGTGTAGAGGATGTTGGTTAGCCACTGCTGGAGTAATCACCACGTTGTAGGAAGCAAGTGATTGCATTGGAAATGGTTCAGAGGAAATTCACCAGAATGTTGATTGGGATGGAGTATTTTAGCTATGAAGAGGGGCAGGGGAAGGCTGAGTTGTTTTCTTTCGAGTACAGAAGGCTGGGAAGGCATCTGATTGAACTGCATAGGACTATTAAGAGCATGAACAGAGTGGATAGAAAGCAGCTCTTCCCCTAATTTGAAAGATGAATAGCAAAGGGTGATAATGTTAGGGTAAATGACAGGAGGCTTAGATGAGATTCATGAAAAAAAATCAGGAATGTACTGGGAGAGTATTTGAGGCATGAAATACCTCAACTATAAAAAATACTTAGATGAGCATTGAAATGTCATACTATTCCAGGCTAAGGGCCAAGTGCAAGCAAGTGGACTAATGTACTTGTAGTTTTTTGTCAATGTAGATGTGATGGGTCAAAGACCCTCTTCTGCACTATATGATTCTAAGACAGATAGATTCGGTATAGAAATAGAAAGTGGTGCGGCAGATAGGAGGCAGTGTGCCAACAGGAAAAAATATTATCACAGATCATCAGGCTCTAATTTAAAAAAAAACAACCTCCCTACTTAATTTTCTTTGGCAACAGTCTTCCTGAAAGTACAATATAAGGTTTGGAATTGCTGATCATACAATATCATATTTCGATATTGAAGAATTAATGCCTTTGTCAACAGAACTGCTTCAATTTTTTTCTCATTTTTATGTTGTATTCCGAGCATTCTTAACAACAGATATTTGAGAGCATTTATGCAATAGGATTTATTCCAACCTGTTAATGCACTGCCAAAAGCACATGAGAAATATCTAGAGCAGATTATGAAAGTTGCTAGGGACTTCCACTAATTAAGTCCCGTACATAAATCATGTTTTCAGATATTACAGTAATGAAATGTTGGCTGCACATTGGAGCCCAGTAAAATTGTACCCA
Organism: Chiloscyllium plagiosum; assembly: GCF_004010195.1. Lineage (NCBI taxonomy): Eukaryota > Metazoa > Chordata > Chondrichthyes > Orectolobiformes > Hemiscylliidae > Chiloscyllium > Chiloscyllium plagiosum. The sequence continues at coordinate 100,548,404 of NC_057711.1, read as the reverse complement.
AAGGTAGGGTGAAAAATTTGAATCTCAAACCATTTATATAGGTATTGAATTTTTAAATCAATCTTCGGGGGGAAACTAATGAAAATTTCATTTTTAAAAACATTCTTAGTTGCTAAAACTGCTAATCTCATTAAAAATTCATCATATTTACTTATCTCCTCCACTTTTATTGCACCTGACTTGTGTTAGTGTCTTGTGGGAGGACAATTGTATTCAGAAAAAAAAATTAATGGAATTAAAACTGTTCTGCCTCTGAAATTTCATTCCTTTTCATTCCCCCCATGCGGTTGAACACCACTGTGTAAATCTCATGTCTTGGGTAACTTAAATAAAGACAGTCACTCAGAGAGTCAAGGTCTGTCAATAGAAACACATAAACACATGAAGTAAGTTGAAAGAAGTGGTGTACCTCAATGAGCTGGTCACATTCGGAATGCTGCTTTGCATTCCCTGAAAAGCAATCTAATACACTGAAAATATTTTAGAGGAGTAGAACAAGGATGATTCCAGAATCCACTGGATATACAGCTCATTGAGTCATAGAGACATACAGCAAAGAAACAGACCCTTCAGTCCAACTCGTCCATGCCAATGAAGTTTCCCAAACTAAACTAGTCCCATTTGTCTGTGTTTGACCCATACCCCCTCAACATTTCCTATTCATGTACCTATCCAAAAGTCTTTTAAATATTGTAACTATATCTGCAACGACTACTTTCTCTGGTAGTTCATTCCACATATGAACCGCCCTCTGTGTGAAAAGGTTAGCCCTCAGATTCCTTTTAGATCTTTTTTCTCTCACCTTAAAAATATGCCCCCAAGTTTTGAACTGCCCCACCCTGGGGAAAAGAGCTTTGCTATTCACCTTACCTATGCCCCTCATAATTTTATAAACCTCTTTAAGGTCACCCCTCAACACTCCAGAGAAAAAGGTCCCAACTTATCCAGCTTCTCCTTATAACTCAAACCCCCCAATTCAGGCAACATCCAGGTAAATATTTTCTGAACTCTGTCCAATTTAATAATGTCTCCTCTATAGCAGGGCAACCAGAACTGTACACAGTAGAGAAGCTTATGAACCATGCACTTTTCCACGTCTTCAGGAGGAAAATCATGGCATATACTTCAGTAGAGGAGCCACGCTGCATTGTTAGAGGTGCTTTCTTTCAGATGAATCATTAAACAAAGTGCTAGTCCCTCTGCTCTGCTTGAGGAAAGAGCCCACAGACTTCTTGAAGAACAGGGATACTTGCGCAGTGGCTTTGGCAACTATTCAACTCTCACTCATGCCCTTCAAAAGAGTTTAACTGACCAAGTACCTTTCTTGCTTATTGTGAAACCTCAGACTGAATTTTTATCTGGGAAGCAGAAATGGTGAAAGGGAGTTTACCAAAATCTCATCAGTGCCAATTGACAGGAGTTCAGCTATTGGAGGTGGAATGGTCTAGAATGACCCTGCCACCAGAGAAATGGAGTAGAACCAATGTCCAAATAGCCTGGCTTAAAGGCCATCGTCCATTCTGAAAAACATCAACCCAATTCTTTATCTCAGCCTTAACCTCACTGCTGTAAGCCCTACCACTTCAACCTCCTCATTTCCAACTCCACACTGTCCACCCTTTTCACCTTTCAGCCCCTACTCCCTTCATCCCCATTATCCATAATTCATTCCTTCAGACTGTAAACCCTCAGCCAATATTTCCTTTATGAACAAAACTTACAAATGCTATATTACCTTGTGGAAGACATCAAAAATATCATAAATCTGTCAAATTAATCAAATTCAATTTGAATAAGTAATTAAAGAAGCTGTTATCCACTTCAGAAGCTGAGAATTTTGTAAAAATATGCAAATATTACATGCACCAGCATTTCAGATATTATCATCATCTTTAATGGTTGATAAAATGATGGAAGATTTACAATTACACCCCCACAGGATAGCTGTGTGAACAAAGGAAGCATTACAGAGTCAATTAATGCCTTTAAAGGTAGGCAAACCACCAAAAACAATGTAGGGCAGCTGTGTAAACAAAGCATTCAGTGCTGAATCCATTAATACATTTTAAAGCAGCCACAAGCTGAAAGACTGAGTTAAGTTCGCAAACAAACAAATGGCTGACCTCTTCCACAAAATATGTTTGAAACATATGTGGAGATTGAACAATGAGGTCTCAATTTCACACTGGTGCTCACTGTGCACACTAGAAGGGTTGCACTAGATATAACCGACAAATCACTACATATAAGTGGATTGCAGACAAGGACAAGGATAACGTGGGAGGTAGTCTTTCAGGGATGGAAGACAAATATGTCTTCTACTATGACAGATACAAATAATGATTTCTATAGTGCAAAGTACAGAAAAATACGAGTGGATATGCATGGAAAAACATTTGCAGAATTTAGGGTTTGCCAAAAAGTCTGTCAGTCGCTCACTGGGAAGGAGCATAGCTCAAAGTTGTACATGGCTTTGTGCAGAATGTGGAGTCCACTTTTGGTCAGCATAGGACTGATGGCCCACTCAATTACCACTGTGGTGAATCCAACCATGATGCAACATCTAATGACCAATATCTCAGTGACCAGTGCAGCGCCAACAGTCATTCATCTGAGTTCAGCAGCACAGCAGGCTCAATTTGCTGCCATGAATGCTCAGTTCAGTCTGCTGCCATCATTGCTGCAGATACAGTGCTCAAAGATACAGGTTCACAGTATACAAAGTCTCCGAGCACACCAAACAACCTATTCTCCAAATTATTGCCCAGGCAATCAAGTACCCATGACACCAACAATCTATGCATATCAGAATGTTAACCCATTAAAGGAGAGAAAAAAACTTGCCTTTACATAGCACCTTTCATATCTTTCAAGGCCTCCCAGAGCACTTCACTATTTATGAAATCCCTGTGAAGTGTTGTTGTTGTTGTAATGTAGAGAAAGACATGACCAATTCTGGGTACTGCAACATCTCACACACATTATTTAGTATCATCAGGCAGAAAACCTTTTCATCTAGGAATAAAAACTAATAGGGAAACAGAGAGGCTTACACATTTCACATGAGGCCACATTGTTTTGATTGTGGTGAAATGTTTAAAATACTAACACAGAATGATTACGTCTCAAAGTACCAGAAATTTGGCCATATGTAGACCAGTCTCTTAACAAAGGCAGCAGAGCTGTTTAATTCCTCCAACAGAAAATAGTAGAATATAAACCTGGTTATACATGAATAAGTAAAAGGATAATCAAATACTGTCTGGATAGTGATAGCTCCTGACACCCATGGAAAGTAACTAACCAGAATAATGGAGCTGCAAAGGTAATAGTTATTCATCAGCAGTTTTGTACTATTAGCCTGCAACCATATGAAACTAGGTTGAGACTGTCAAAATTCATTTTCTGCTGAATCTCTAGGGTGCTTTACTAAGAAACACAGGAAAGCCTAAATGGATTTTAAATGACTCATTCAGAAAATGCAAGCAAAATGGATTTAGGCCATATGACCTTCTAGCACGTGAGACTTACAGCATAAATTGATGGGTTAAATTTTGGCTTAATACTCTCTTATAAAAGGGGGAAAGGTGGAGAAACTCTGATTTATTAAAGTGTATACATTATGGTGCAGTGTTTCCAATGTAATTCCTTTTAGCTCAATTTATTCTCTATTGAGGTTGACAAAAATGTCACTGCCACCTGGGTTGCTGTACAGCTGCTGCCAGCATATTTTAATCAGGATTAGCATCAGAAGAACACAAACTGTATCAGTTTGTAGGGAGTCACTGTCAATCACTGCAAATCATTAGACAAATGTTTGCAGCTTGTCTGAGACAGAGCTGCATGATTTCTCTGTGGTGAGAAGCACAACTCACCCCTTCGTGAGTTCAGAATAGAAAGCTGTAATTCAAGATATTGCTCTTATTTGTGAAACTACAGATAATGAACTTGGACTGGTTCTTACTGTTGCTGATTGTACAAATCTGGTATCTTCCCACCAGATCCATAAGCTGCGAAGATATATATTTCATTGGCCAGGAACCCGTGGAGGCCACACAACGTAACACTCAGTAAACCAATTAAATTCATTTGTTGCCAACAAATTCTGTTTCAGCAGTTTATCTTTATCTTTTCTTAAATGCACATGCCTAGAGTCTTTGTTTTAAGATTTCATTGGATGATCCTTTTTAAAATAGTAATTAAATTGACCCAAATTTCAGTATTAATGAAAATGATTTCAGTATTAAGTTAGAATTATAAGAAAATTAATTGTTTTAAAACTACCTCTGATGTGAAATGCCTCATTAGATCCTAATCAATCATTACAGTAAAGATGCAAATGAGACAAAAATGACAACTGGAGTCAAGCTTTATTCAAAATCTGACTCGCTGCAGTTAAGGAGAGATACAAATCATATTTACATTACTGCATTCATACTTCCTTCCCTGAAACAGGGCTGACCATTGACCATGAGGGAAAACATCAGTTCCTTTAGTAAAGGCTTTTATTTTTATTAACTTTTGGGATGTCAGCGTCATTATCTGGCCAGTATTTTTTGCACCCACCTCATTGTCCTTGAGAAGGTGGTAATATGCTGCCTTCTTGAACTGCTGCAGTCCATGCGCTGTAGATAGATCCATATGAACATCATTGGTAATCCAGGGCATTTCCCAGTAACACTGAAGGAACAGTGATCTACTTCCAGATCAAGATGATAAGTGGCTTGGAGAGGAATTTGCAGATGGTGATGTTCCTATGTATCTGCTACCCCAGCCATTTCAGATGGATGAAGTAATGGGTTTGGAAGGTGTGGTCAAAGGAGCTGTCAAAGATGAATTTCTGTAGTGCCCCTTGTAAATGATAAACATATTGCTCCTGAGCATTGGTAGTCGAGGGAGTGGGTGCTTGTGGATAAGGTGTCAATCAAGTGGGCTGCCTTTTCCTGGATGGCATCATACTTCTGGAGTGTTGTTGGAGCTGCACTAACTCAGGCAAGTGGTGGGGGGGTGTTCCATCATACTCCTGACTTGCGCATTGTAGATGGGGGACAGGCTTTGGGGAGTCAGGAGGTGAGTTACTCACTGCAGGATTCCTAGCCTCTGACTTGGTCTCATGCAATCATAGAATCCCTAATGTGTGGAAGCAGGCCATTTGGCCCACTGAGTCTTGCAGCCACTGTGTTGATATGACAAGTCCAGGTCAGTTTATGGCCATCAGCAACTCCCAGGATGTTGATAGTGGAGTTGTTGACAGTGACAGTACTGCCATTGAATGTTAAGGGCATCCTACCATGGGAAGAATCACTGTTTCCCAGCCCAAGCAAATCTTGAGAGCATCCTAAAATCTGCCAAAATCAACAGAGTTGTGCATTACACCACTTACGATGTTCAAAAAGTGTCTGAGTAAAATTATCTGACAAGTTCATAGAATGTGGACGCCATGATATTCTGGTCTCTGGACAGTTCGAGGCTGGATGAACCCTGAAAGATTGGTATTGAGATCATGTGAACTTCTTGGGAATTGTCTAGATATTTGAAAATTCAAATCACAATTCTCCAGCATTTGGAACACCTTGATATAGTACCCAGATTTGAGGTGATCATTCTATTTGGAACGATTGAGTAGAGTGGGTGTCTATATTTTCTGGAGTTTTGAAGAACCTCATTAAAATGTTATAATTGCTTTGAAGGTTTAACAGAGTTGATGCTGAAAGGCTGTTTCACCAGGGTGGTGAGTCTCAACTGAAGACTATTGCCTTTAGTAATAATGAGAATGCAAATGTTAATGAGCTGATGTACTTGATGATGTAAGTCTGAAATCAGCACTAAGATGAGGAGAAGCATCTCCATTTCTGGTATTCTTTACCCGAAAGAACTATGGGCACTCAACTGGTGAGCAGATTCAAGACTAATATTGATCAATATTAGGCTCTAAAGAAATCAACATATCTGGAGATAGGGCAAGAAAATTGAGCTGAGCTAGAATATTTGTCATTTTTTAATTGAATGCTGAGCAGTTTGAGGAGCTTTGTCACCTACATCAGATCCTGTTCCATCTGCTTTTATATTTTCTGAACAGTTTTTATACAAAATCTTAACTCCTTCCTTAGAATGAGCGTGAAGATGCTGGAGAAAGTGACAGAAATCATCACCTTTGTCATGAAACTGGTTTTGGGGAAGGTTTCAGTTCACTGAAACTCCCTTCGAACAACTGCAAAAGACTACATTACATGCTCAATACAGCACTTATAGGAGGGATGTTATATTGTTCTGCAGTGCTGATCATTCTAAGCAAATATAAAAGAAAGAACAAATATTCTTTTCCCTGCCACCTGGTTAACATTCTTGAGAATTTTAACTCAATGTTTTGGTTTCAACTGCTTTCTGTGATAGAGAAATCCAGAAGCTCACCACTCTGGTAAAACATTTTCTCATCTAAGTCCTGAGTAGTCTATCCCATTTCCTTAGACTGTGGCTCCCTAGTTCTGCACTCCCTGGTCACTGAGAACATCATTGTTTTCAACCTGTCTAGTCATGTGACAATTTTATTTCTATGAGATGCCCCATCATTTTACAAAACTCCAGTGAATATAGTTCAAACTGAGTCAGTCTCTCTCCACACATTTGTCCTGCTATCCTGGGAATTAGTCTGGTAAATCTTTGTTGCATTCCCTTTATAGCCAGAACATCCTTCGTAAGATGGGGAGGCCAAAACTGCACACAATACTCCAGGTGTAGTATCATTAATGCCATGTATAATTGTAACAAGACAGCCTTGCTCCTATACTTGACACTTCTGTCTCTGAAGTCAACATATCTTTTGCCTTCCTCACTGCCTGCTGCACCTGCATGTTTATTTGCAGTGACTGGTGGACAAGGACACCCAGATCATGTTGCACATTCCTCTTTACATCTCTCACCGTTCAAATAATAATCTGTCTTCCTGTTTTGCTACCAAAGTGCTACCTCACATTTATCTACATTATACTTCTGGTGCCATCACCTTGAAATGTTAATCTCATTTTTCACTCCATGCATACTTCCAGACATACTGAGAATTTCCAAATTGTCTTTTCTTCCCAAGATTTCCAATATCTGAATTACCTAATTTTGAAATTCGGCAGTTTTCCCATTTGTAGTAGCCATGACTTCAGCACGTTTGGAACTTCTGCAGCTTCTTCACACATTAACCAGATTAGTAGGAGTGTCACTACTGCAATTCCCTCATGTTTTTAAATCAGTGCAGCTTCTCAATCTAACCTGGACAGTACTTCACCACCAGCGATAAAGTAGAGGAGGTTCATGCATTTCTGAGCCATTTCATTTGATATTTTAAGATTTCTTGTCACACACTAGTGGGTGGTCATGAGTCATTAAAGTCCTATTTCCACCACCTTTTACAGACAAGAGTCCTTGAGTCTTTTTTATACAGTGGCAGATAGACTCTTTTTAAATAAGGAGATGAAAGGTTATCAGGGGAGGTGGGAAAGTGGACTGAGGTTACAATCAGTTCAGCCAGGATCTTTGTGAATTGTGGAACTGGCTCGAGGGTCAGGAAAATTGATGCTTCTGGCCGGGGCCCGAAAGGACTCTGGCCTGAAACGTCGATTTTCCTGTTCCTTAGATGCTGCCTGACCTGCTGTCCTTTTCCAGCAACACACTCTCAACTCTGATCTCCACCATCTGCAGACCTTCCTGTCTATTAGCTCAAGGGGCTAATGCTATTCTTGCTCCTAATTTGTATGTATTTATGCATGCTCATATGCAAGCAATGCAGAGTTAGGCAGGTAACATTAACAAATAAATCATCTGAAAGCTTCCCCCGGCCACATCGGGTTAGATAATTTTTAGATGTAATGTTAAACTGAGACTGTCTGCCTGTTCTGGTGATTTGGGTTAACTTTGAAGATATCCCTTTTCAAAAAAGAGCATAGAATACTGTTATTGAGCTGGGTAACATTTCTCTTTCGACCAACACAAGAAATAAATTGTACCACCATTATTCCGATTGGTGCTCACGAGCACTTGCTGTTTTTAAAATTGCTACTTCAGCCACCTGCGCAACAACAGGGGCTACAGTTCAAAAGTAATTTCTTATATTCTGAAATGTTTCTGTTAGATGTGACAAAGAGTTATGTAACTTCAAGCAATTTCTCCTTTCCTCACTCACTTTTCCAAAATACATTTGGCCACATGAAGGCACAGTGAAGTACTGTACCCAGTCCTGCTGAAAATCCCCTTTCAGCTAATGAAGGAAAAATGCTCATGCATTTATATCACATAATTTGGAGATGCTGGTGTTGAACTGGGGTGTACAAAGTTAAAAATCACACAACACCAGGTTATAGTCCAACAGGTTTAATTGGAAGCACACTAGCTTTCGGAGCGACGCTTTCGGAGGACTATAACCTGATGAAGGAGCGTTGCTCCAAAAGCTAGTGTGCTTCCAATTAAACTTATTTCACATAGACTAACACAGCCACTAAGACTGCAGACAGTAGCATGTCAAGTGATTATCAGTTCAGACCTCATGATGCATTTTTTAAGGAATTGTTTTCCCCACTCTCCAAAAAGAAGTATTTCATGCTGCAATAGACCAGCAGTCAGCAGCACCCATGTTACTGACCTTCTCACTTAAGTGTGCATTCCACTGGGCAGTACACTATGTGCAGCTACTGAGTCACTTCAGGAGCTGTCAACTTGCTTTTAAAAGCATAAGGACTTACAGAAAACTTCCATGGGTCTCTCCAATTCTTTTAGTATCGCCCTGCAGCAGATGGATGGGAACTCATTTGCATGATAAAATACCATCAATCGTAATATGTTTTCCATATGCTGATCTACCAGGCAGCAGGCAAAGAGCTTTATTGGACCAAGGCAACCTCTTCCAGTCTTGTTCCCACAAAATATTGCATCCAGGGACAAAGGCACAGAATGTTGAATCCATTAACTGAGGCACAGACATTTCAGATTCAACTGGAATAACAAGATGTTTCTACTTAACCCCGAGATAAAATTAACAATCACAAATATCACAAGCAACTCATTCAAAGCCAAACACTGTAGCAAGATGATAAACAACATGTTATGAAATTGAAACATGGTTAGAGTTGTAAAAAGATGTTAAACCAGAAGAAGATAATCTATAATTACTTCTGGCCATGCCACAGGATGGCTAACCAAGGATATTCTAATTGAAACTGCTTGTAGTTTAAACCAAGAGGAAAATTCCATCCTTCGTTCAGATTTGCTTAGTTTGGTAGTTTAGCCGCTCATGTCAGCAATGAAATCAAATAACATACTTACCAAGCTAAACATTTTTCAGATTTGTTCTTTTTCTTTCTGACTGTGGACATTCAAATTTACTTTTCACACGCTAGTACATTATTAACTGAATCAATCAATTTGATTTTGAATGATATCGAGCTATGTTTTGGGATATGAACATGTTGGAGTATCAGGAAGAAGTAAAGAAAAGCACTGGAAGATCAGGGCATTCAGATCAGGGAAGGAAAGCCCCACCTTACCTTGTCAATTTGAATGGAGAGAACAGCATTACAGTGAAAATGTAAAGATTCTGGGTGAAAATTTGGAGAAAGTGAATCATTTTAATTACCTGGTGTCATCAGTGGAGAAGATGAGAGTATGGAAATAGATATTAAGTAATATTGCAGTAACGGGAAAAAGTGCAGTTAAGGATTGCATAACACAGAAACATCACTGGAGGTGAACGAATTAATGCATCAGGCAGTTGAACCAGTGGACTGATTAAAATGTTAAGTATTGGGCAGTGTCAGCAGAGAAGCATGACCTGGATACTGATGTGCTTTTGGACTGAGTGTACCTAAAATGGTAGCTAAATATACCACAAAGACTGGGTGTGGTCATGCTAAGACAGATATTCTGAGGGTTATTAGCAACACTAACACTGCTATATGCATGGTCTGTGTTATTTACTTGCTGACTACATAGACCAAAGCAAGGTACTACAATTACTACTGCCACTGTTACAAGGTGAGGTGGTACCTTTACACTGCAATGATGCCACCTAACTGTCGTAAAGGTGCACTACCTGTCTGGTCGGGGAACTATGCAATGATACAATAGATACTAATGAGAGGTAGAATGTATTGTGGGATAAAGAGAAGGTCAAAATCTCTTGAATGAGCATATTGCGGATCAGTGACAGTTGTGGAAGCATTGAAGAAAGAAACTTAGAAAAGACTGAAATGAAATAGTCATCTGTTGAGTAGAGAAAGGAAATGTAGTGAGGTAAATAATGGAGGTGGGACTGCTGGGGAAGAAGAACAAGGTCTAAAAGCAAATGGAGAGATGGCAACAGACTTAATGAAGATCTCAGAGGCTGGAAGAGGAATGGGTGGCTGAAAGGAGGAGATTGAGACCAGTGATCAATCAGCATTGCAACAAGCCTAAGTACTTTAGGGAGAAGCCTGATGAAGCAAGTAATCATAGAATCCTTACAGTTTGGAAACAGGCAATTTGGCCCATCAAATCTACACTGGCCATCCAAAGAGCATCCCAGCCATACCCAACCCCCAACCCTATCCCTGCAGCTTAGCATTACCTATTGCTAATCCACCTAGCCTGCACATTCCTAGATACCATGGGCAATTTATCATGGCCATCCACCTAACCCACATGTCTTTGGATTATGGGAGGAAACTGGAGCACCTGGAAGAAAGCCACGCAGGCACTGGTGGAATGTTCAAACTCCACACAGTCACCCAAGAATGAAATTAAACCCAGGTCCTGGCGCTATAAGGTAGCAGTGCCACCCTTTATACATAAAGTATGTTACCAACTGTCTCGTCTTTTTGGTGAGTATAAAAATTTCATTATTCTCCTTGAAAGTATACACATATTTAAAATTTTAAAATTTTAAGTTTTAATTCATAGTAATATTGAAAGCTGATTGAAACAGAATGAATCAGTCGCTTTAAATAATACATTTTGGGTTCATTGAAGAGTAATTTATAACAAATGCAATTCTCAGCCCCATGCATCACCTTCTCCCCCATCACCCCTCTTTGACCATTCAATTTTAAAACCAATTATAGTAACCATGAATGTAGCCAGCTTACATAATATTCAGATGGGATTGTCAGTCAAAGGGCTTAGTCACCAGATCAATGTGTTTTATTTCAGGCAAAGTTCTGAAACAGGCAGCATTAACTCAAATCAAAGACACCACACTAACTGCAATATTATTACATTGTAATTCATTTTGTTGAAAGATAAGGAGCCACTTATAAAACCAAAACAATTTCTGGGGGTAGAGGTGACTTATGGCCTTCCAGTTGAATTATATCACCAATTACATTGACACATATACTTATGGTCTCAATGTTTGTTGTGATGTTCAACCAGGAGATAATGTCCTGGTAAGATGAATGGGCTCTAACATTTGAACAGATTTATCATCAGCTTCAGAAAAACTGAGAATGATGCTGTTTTAATATACGTTCAAGTAATTTCCACATTCATAAATTCTTGGGCCATAGGAGAAAATATTTCTTATTAAAAAATGGCAAGAAAGTAATTGAAGAGAATTTGAAGTGATTAAAATGAGCATTACCTTTCATCGCATTTTTACTCACCTGTAGGCTTTCTATGGATTTTGCATTGAAACTACTATAATTAGGCAGCAATTTCATTTCACTGCACGCTATTGGGGATCACTGGGCCTGTGAAGAGAGAACAATTAACTAACAATTGAAATTAACACTGGATAGGGGTAGATAGATGGGCTAACCCCACTCCAGTGGTCAATGGGACTAGTCAGATCTTCTGTTTATCTGGCCAATGTGAGCGCAGCCATTCATTTTAAGTTTGCCCTGTAGCAGATTGTTTAATCTCCTTTAGAATCAATAAACAACAATCTTATCATTACTGAACATGCGCAATTCACATAACTTCACCTCATCCATATGTTTCAATTCTTAGTTATTCTGCATGATGACCAAAATTGTGCACTGTGTTGCAAGTGCAGATCCACAAACGATTTTTAAAATGTCAAGATTACTTCATGATGTTGACCTTTATATATGTGCCAGCACCTGATCAAACATTAAAGCTGTAGGATAAATATTAATGAACTTTTTCTCTTTAATACACAATAAGTAGTTGGAAAGTACTTAATCTTTAAGGGGGATTGCCTGCTCGATTTATATATTACTGAAAATAGATTCTTTTACACTCTTTCTTTTAGCTTTGTTTTTCTTATCACATTTTGATCTTGCTTTATTTAGCTCAGCACTATTTCTCACTTCTGATCATGGATTACAACTCTAATGGATTATCACTAATGGATAGAGGAATATTTAATTACACCATGTGCTTTTTAAAAATAGGATATGCAGCTAAAAAATTATTGAGAATGTGAAAATTGAGCAAATGATTCAGTGACTGCTTGAAATTCTAAAATTTGAAATTTTAAAAATATTTATACTGACAAGGACAATAACCCCAGACTTGAGAGAGACCCTGGATAGATGTGAAGGAAGCTTCGAGCAGGACTTCAAAAGGAAAAATGCAAGGCAAACTGAACTGCAATCTCTCTCGGACTGTGAACATGATGCAGAAAAGAATAGTCAGGACAAGACTTGTTTTGTGTCTTCCCCTCTCAAGAATAAACCAGCCTCTGTGAGCTGGTGGGTAAAGTTACATGCTGAGGGAGTCACTACTGAGAAAGCCCTTGGTCATCCCTGCACTGTGGGTAAAAAGAAAGTCTCTCTGCTAGAAACAGGACAAAGGCCTTTCAGCTGACCAACAAAGCCAAGTATCTTGAAATCAACTGTTCATCTCCCAAAGTCAATGCTATCAATGACACCTAATGTCCTATTATCTACTCTTCAGAAACTCTGAAAATAACCTGTATGACTGTTGTAACTTTTACCTTTTGTTTTGGATTTACCTCTCATTTGTAATCTGTCTGTGTGTATGCTGCTTTATTAGGCTTTATTGTGTTTAGTAACAAATAAACTCACTATTTTAATCATTAAGTAAAAATGCTTCTTTTTAAAAATATCTAACTTGAGCTGGTATGAAAGATATGCAAACAACAAGGAGGAATACTTACCAAATTAATCTTACTGCTAAACAACTTGGGATGGAAAGGTGGGATGGGGAGCTGGGGTGGAGGTGTAATGAATAAAAAGAGAGTTTGTTTGACCCTCCTCACCCAACAGCTTGATCATTTGGGGTATCCTGGTCTAAAATCGTAATAAATTGGGAACTTTGCACAGGGATTAGACATCACACCAGCTTTGTGTTATCTGCAAACGTACGAGTGTGGTGCACAGCTTATTATGGTAGAGAATATAGTAAGTATCACCTCATCAGGTATAAACTGCTGAAAGTAAACATCAGTCACTTTGTTGACAGCAGGCCATAAGGACAGATTAGATAAGGATTCTAATAAAGGGTCACTGGATTTAAAACATGAACTCTATTTTTTTCTACATGGATGCTGCCACACCAACTGTTTCTGTTTTTGTTTCAGATCTCCACCAGCCTGGGTTCTTCGTTTTATTTTGAAGTAAATGGTGATGACCATTTATAAAGAGAGATTTCTGGATTCCAGGCATTGGAGCAAGAGTAGGCCACGGAGCCGCTTAAGACTTTAGCAAGATATTTCTAACCAATGAGGTGATACTTCTGTATAACAAGATGTACATACTATAGATTCACTTGTTCTTTTTTATAAATAGCTTTTGATGTCTACATGGATTACAATCCCAGATATTGTCATTGAGCAATTTGGATGTAAACTATAACATGCATCCCTCAATATGTTTAGATTAGATTACTTACAGTGTGATAACAGGCCCTTCGGCTCAACAAGTCCACACTGACCCTCCGAAGAGCAAACCACCCAGATCCATTCCCCTACATTTACCCTTTCACCAAACACTATGGGCAATTTAGCATGGCCAATTCACCTAACCTGCACATTTTTGGACTGTGGGAGGAAATCGGAGCACCCGGAGGAAACCCAGGCCGACACGGGGAGAATGTGCAAACTCCATCTAAGAAATAAGGTAGGGCAAGTGACTGAGATGTCAGTGGGGGAGCACTTTGGGGCCAGCGGCCATAACTCTATAGCAATGGAAAAGATCTGAAAGTTAAAGTTCTAAATTGGAGGAAGGCTAATTTTAATGGCATTAGATAAAGATTTCAAAACCTGATTGGGGGCAGATGTTCGCAGGTAAAGGGACAGTTGGAAAATAGGAAGCCTTCAAAAATGAGATAACGAGAGCCGGGAGACAGTATGTTCCTGATAGGATGAAAAGCAAGGTTGGTAGGTGTAAGGAATGCTGGATGACTAGAGAAGATGGTCAAGAAAAATCGAAAGAAGGAAGGGCACGGTGGCTCAGTGGTTAGCACTACTGCCTCACAGCGCCAGGGACCCGGGTTCAACTCCAGGGTCAGGTGACTGTGTGTGGAGTTAGCACATTCTCTCTGTATCTGCGTGGGTTTCCTCTGGGTGCTCTGGTTTCCTCCCACAATCCAAACATGTGCAGGTCAGGTGAATTAGTCATGCTAAATTGCTCATGGTGTTAAGGGATGTGAAGGTTAGGTGTATTAGCCAGGGATAAATGTAGAGTAAAGGAGTGAGGAATGGGTATGGGTGGGTTCAGTGTGGAATTAGTGGGCCTAATACCCTATTTGCACACTGTAGGGATTCTGTAATTCATATGTAAGGTATAGACAGCAGAGATCGAGTGAATCCTTAAAAGAGTTATACTTAACTCTTGGCAGTAGAAGTATACTTAAGAGGAAAATCAGGAGGGCAAAAGGGGACATGAGATAGCTTTGGCAAATAGGGTTGAGGAGAATCCAAAGGGATTTTATAAATATATTAAGGACAAAAGGGTAACTAGGAACAGAATTGGGGCTCTCAAAGATCATCGAGGAGAAAGTGAGGACTGCAGATGCTGAAGATCGGAGCTGAAAATGTGTTGCTGGAAAAGCGCAGCAGGTCAGGCAGCATCGAAGGAACAGGAGAATCGACGTTTCAGGGCTTTCCTGAAGAAGGGCTTATGCCCGAAACATCAATTCTCCTGTTCCTTGGATGCTGCCTGACCTGCTGCGCTTTTCCAGCAACACATTTTCAGCTCTCAAAGATCAGCAAGGCAGCCTGTATGTAGATCGACAGGAGATAAGGGAGATACTAAATGAGTATTTTGCATCAGTGTTTACTGTGGAAAGATAGATGAAAAATGTCCATAATACAGAGGAGGAGGTGCTGGATGTCTTACAATGCATAGAGTTAGAAAATCCCCAGGACCTGATCAAGTGTACTCTAGAGCCATGTGGAAAGCTAGGATTTGGAAAAACAAGGACTTATTAGAGATAGTAAACATGGCTTTGTGTGTGGAAAATCACATCTCACTAACTTGATTGAGTTTTTTGAAAAAGTAACAAAGAGGATTGATGAGGGCAGAGCAGAGGACGAGATCTATATGGACCTCAGTAAGGCTTTTGGCAAGGTTCCTGGTGGTAGTCTGGTTAGCAAGGTTGGATTACATGGAAAACAGGGAGAACTAGCCATTTGGATACAGAACTGGCTCGAAGGCAGAAGACAGGGTGGTAGTGAAGCGTTGCTTTGCACGCTGGAGGCCTGTGACCAGTGGTGTGCCACAAGGATTGGTGCTGCGTCCACTGTTTTTTGTCATTTATATAAATGATTTGGATGTGAACATAGCCGGTATAGTTAGCAAGTTTGCAGATGACACCAAGATTGGAGGTGTACTGGACAGCAAAGACAGTACAACAGAATCTTGACCAGATGGGCCAATGGGCTAAGGAGTGCCAGATGAAGTTTAATTTAGATAAATGTGAGGTGCTGCATTTTGGAAAGGCAAATCAGGGCATGACCTATACACTTAATGGTAAGGTCCTGAGGAGTGTTGCTGACCAAAGAGAACTTAGAGTGCAGGTTCAGAGTTTCTTGAAAGTGGAGTTGCATGTAGATAAGATAGTGAAGAAGCTGTTTGGTATGCTTTCTTTTATTGGTCAAAGCATTGAGTAGAGGTATTGGGAGGTCATGTTGAGGCTGTACATGACATTGGTTCGACCACTTTTGGAATACTGTGTGCAATTCTTATCTCCCTGCTTTTGGAAGGATGTTGCGAAACCTATAGAGTCATACAGATGTACAGCATGGAAATAGACCCTTCAGTCCAACTCGTCCATGCCGACCAGATATCCCAACCTAACCTAGTCCCAACTGCCAGCACCTGGTCCATATCCCGCAAAACCCTTCCTTTTAAATGTTGCAATTGTACAGCCTCCACCACTTCCTCTGGCAGCTCATTCCATACATGTGCCACCCTCTGAGTGAAAATATTGCCCCTCTAGGTCTCTTTTATATCTTTCCCCTCTCACCCTAAATCTATGTCCTCTAGTTCTGGACTCATCCACTCCAGGGAAAAGACTTTGTCTATTTATGCTATCCATGCCCTTTATGATTTTATAAACCTCTATAAGGTCAGCTCCTAGCCTCCAATGCTCCAGGGAAAACAGCCCCAGCCTCTTCAGCCTCTCCCTATAGCACAAATCCTCCAACTCTGGCAACATCCGTGTAAATTTTTTCTGAACCCTTTCAAGTTTCACAACATCTTTCCGATAGGACGGAGACCAAAATTGCACGCAATATTCCAACAGTGGCCTAATCAATGTCCTGTACAGCAGCAACATGACATCCCAACTCCTGTACTCAATACTCTGCACAAGGTCTCTTTGTTCAGCAACACTCCCTAGGACCTTACCAATAAGTCCTGCTAAGATTTGCTTTCCCAAAATGCACCACTTCACATTTATCTAAATTAAACTCCATCTCTTAGTTCTCAGCCCATTGGCCCATTTGATCAAGATCCTGTTGAAATCTGAGGCAACCTTCTTCGCTGTTCACTACACCTCCAATTTTGGTGTCATCTGCAAACTTACTAACTATACCTCTTATGCTCACAACCAAATCATTTATATAAATGATGAAAGGTAGTGGACCCAGCACTGATCCTTGTGGCACTGGTCACAGCCTCCAGTCTGAAAAACAACCCTCCACCACCACCCTCTGTCTTCTACCTTTGAACCAGTTCTGTATCCAAATGGCGAGTTCTCCCTGTATTCCATGAGATCTAACCTTGTTTACCAGTCTCCCACGGAGAACCTTGTCGAACTTGCAAGCCTTCAGAAAAGATTTACAAGGATGTTGCCAGGGTTGGAGGTTTTGAGCTTTAGGGAGAGGCTGAAGTGGCTGGGGCTGTTTTCCCTGGAGCATCAAAGGCTGAGGGGGTGACCATTATAAAATCATGAGGGGCATAGGTAGGTAAATAGACAAGGTATTTTCCCTGGGGCGGGGGAATCAGAACTAGAATGCATAGGTTTTGGGTGAGAGAGGAAATATTTAAAAGGGACCTAAGGGTCAACTTTTCCATGCTGAGAGTGGTACATGTATCAAATGAGCTGCCAGTGGAAGTGGTAGAGGCTGATACATTTACAGTATTTAAAAGGCATCTGGATGGGTATATGAATAGGAAGGATTTAGACATTTATGGGCCAAAGTGCTGGCAAATGGGACTTGTTTAGTTTAGGATATCTGGTCAGCATGGACATGTTGGACCAAATGGTCAGTTTCCATACTGAACACCTCTATGACTCTATGACTCCATTCTTAACTCAGCAGTGTAGAAACTACTCAAGGCTGACGTTAAAATGTTCAGATCTCCACTATCTGCAATTCTTTGTTTTATTTTAAAGTTATCGGTGGTGTAATTTACAAAGAAATTACTTCCAGATGCCAGGCACAGGATATGAAGACGTGGGTGTACTGTATCTTAAGAGAGTTAGAAGCTAGCAGAACTACGTGACAGCACCAGATGTTCTCAATAAAGTAACAATGTAACACTTGGTCAAAAGCTGGATTAGCTGGGTTATCTGGAAACAACAAAACAGATTCGAATTATGCCAATCAGTTTAAATTATACCCCAAAAAATACCAAATTCCAATCAAGTTTGAATTTAGTATATTGACAATCTTAAAAGCCAATGACACAATCCAATGCTCTGGGGCAAAATGAACAGTTAAGAGGAGAACTGCCAAACCACCAGCATGTAAACATACTGTTTGAAAAATAGCTCTCTTAAAGGTACAACACCTAAAAAAATTCAAAATAATGCTTTTTTAAAGTGAATACTCCTCTCTGTCCCCTGATGCTGACGTTCTTCCAAGGGGCACACAATGGCTCACAGGTGAGCGACTTGAAAGTAAGATACAATGTATTCGATTTCAATCCCTGTCGCTTTTCACTTCCTAGGTTAGAATGTCACTCCTATGCTGTGCATTGCACCACTGATCGAAGCAAGCACAATATATATTACATTAGATTGAGGTTTCCAGCTGAATGTCATCGTGGGAAAAATCATTCCAGTAGCTACGCTAGAGCATCACTATAACCTTTCAGGATTCTTGCACCATTTCTCCTCCGAAACCTCATCCCTTGGGATGAACAGCTCTTCTTTAAAAGAAGGTGGAACAGGTTTAGCCCATACTCAGTGATGCTTTGAAGAATGAGAGCTGATCTTATTAAAACATATAGGATCCTGTGGGAACTGAAGAGGGTGATACTGGCGGGGGGTGGGGGGGGGGCGGTTGTTGTGGGATGGAGTTCTCTCTTGGGGAGAGACTAGAACTAGGGGAAATAGAAGGGATGGAGATGAGGAGGGTTTGTTATTCTCCTGGTGGGCTGTTGTTTGGAAGGATTCTTGTCCTCATAAGGCACTGGAGCCAGTGCCAGCGAATGCATTCGCAGTTGAAACAGAAGCATAAAGTCTGGAAAATCTCAGTTGGTCTGGCAGCATCTGTGGAGAGAAAGCAGTTAACATTTGAAGTCTTCTGAAGGTATTCAGACTTATTTGACTGCTGTTGTCTACTTGGTGTCGATTGATCATGAGATGTTAGTGAGGGAGTGTCTCCCACTGAGGTAAATGAAGGTTAACAACTTGAACCAGCTACTTGGCAAGAAGTGGGCAATTCAGTAGAACTGCCATGGACAGCTCTGCCTAACAGCCAAGGCATATTGGCATTTCTTCCATCCCTGGCCAATTTATATGGCTGAATTGTTAATTTAAAAACCCAAAGAACCCATATTCGTTGACAATTTGTAGTGAGAAGGATGTCAAAAGCAAAAGGAGCGAGCAAACAGCAGCAAGGAGGACACTCCCCTGCAGCACTGGGCACGCCAGAGGTCACAGCATTGGCCTCTCCTGAATCCCCCCCAAGGGACCTGACAGACTCACAGGAATTGGCAACAGTGATGGTGAGACTTACCGCAAAGGTTGAGGCTGCGAACGAGAAGATCCGCGCCCAGGTCCAACTGCAGAAGCATGAATGGGAGCTCCAGGGTATTGGAGAGTGGATGGAGGAGGTGGAGGGTCAAACCACAGCCTCGGAAGCAGCGATCGATGGATCCAGGTGCTGGAGCAGGAAGTGCGAGCCTTGCGAGATCAGGTCGATGACCTTGAAAATCAAGGTCAGAGGACGAATCTTCAGATTGTTGGACTCCCGCAGGGTGAAGAAGGTGGGCAGCCAGTCAGCTTCTTTAAAAACTGACTGCTGCAGTAGCTGGGCCTTCAAATTGGATGCAGGGGGCTGCACATTGAAAGGATCTATCCGGTGGCAGTGCGCAGGTCTGGGCTGGTACAGTGCCTCCACCCGGTCCTAGTGCACTTCCTCACATACAGGGACAAGCAAAGAGTGATCAAAGCCTCCTGATTCCTGGGGAAAGATCCACAGGCACTGCTGCACAAGGGGTCAAAAAACATGTTTTTCCAAGATTTCTCAGCAGCTGTAATTCGAAAAGGAAGTCCTTCGATTAAGTTAAAAAGAGGCTGAGGAATCTGGGCATCCAGTACTCCATGAGATACCCTGCAGTGTTCCATTCAGCCACGAGGATTCAGTTTATACTTTTGACTCAGCAGATAAAGCTAAAAACTTTGTAGACAGTTTAAAATAGACTAATTGGTCTGAAGAATACTGTTAATGTTTATTTTCTTTTCCTGGGTTTTCCCTTTTTCCTAGTTTTCTCTTTCCCTAATAATTAAAAAAAACAAAAGTCTTGAACCATGTTCCTATTATATTTTTATAACTGGATTTTATTGTGGGAAATTTTGTGGGTGCCCTTTGTTGTTCTGTTTCTCTTTTAGTCACAAGTCGGGGTGACATGGAGCCGGGAATGGGCGGAGTGCTTACCCTGACTTTGTCTCCTTTTGTTGACTTACGGATCATCTCCTTGTTTATTTACTTTTTTTTTGCCTAAGGCTGGAGCACAGCCTAGGCCTGAAGGAGCCGTGCAGAAGAGGATAGGTAGGGTGAGTGCCCCCATGGGCAGGGGGGAAAGTCTCCCATTCAAGATTTTATAGTTGGTTTTCTTTGTAGTTTTTTGATAGCAATAGTTGTTTGCAGTTATGATATAGTAGTTTTTGTATGCACAATTCTGTGACTCTATGAGTCTCTATTTACTTATGCTCAGTGCATTGCAAAGTGTCTTGTTTAATGGTGCACCTGGAACATCAAGGGAATTCATTCACCTGTTAAAAGGAAAAAAAGTGCTTTCTAGCCTTAAGAGGGAAAGTGTTGATATCACCCTGTTGCAGGAAACCCATCTTGATAATGGGGAACACCTGAAGTTACAACAGGAAGGTTATGATCAGGTATTCTTTCCATCCTTTACTACTAAAAGTAAGAGAGTGGCTGTACTTATCCATAAAAATCTTCCGTTCACATTATTAGAGCAGGTGAAAGATGAGCAAGGATGGTTTGGGCAACCTAAGGCCCTGATACATGGGGAGGAATATGGCATTTTAAATGTCTACTGTTCTCCGCCACATCCCCTCAAATTTTTGATTAGTGCCTTTTCTAAGTTGAGTGCCTTTGGAATGTGGCACATTATTATAGAGGGGCATTTCAATTTCCTTTTAATCTGACAGCTGATAAGATGCCTATTGGGCCCCCAATTATCTTTTTGCAGACCAAGCAGGTGCCTGACTTATGCGAGGAGTGGGGATGGTGGACATTTGGAGATGTCTTAACCCTACCGGAAGGGACTTCATTGTTTTTTCACACCCACATAAATGTCACATGGGGATTGATTTCTTTTTGGCTCCCTCGATCCTTCTGGATTCGATTATGGATTGTAAAATCGGGAAGAAGCTATCTCTGATCACGCGACAGTATATTTGGAGGTTAAGGCCAAGAGTGAGGGGCTAGATTTGCGGCATTGGTGTCTAAATCCTTTTCTTGTTAAGGATTGCAAATTTGTGGAATACGTTTTGTGGGAGTTTCAGGAGTTTTTGACTATCAACTCAGATATGGCTAGTAGTCTGCCTATGCTATGGGAGACCACGAAGGCCTTTGCTAGGGGATTAGCTATTTCCTATTCAGCTAGCTTGTAACAACAGAAGGGGGAGCAGCAGTGTCTACTTGAGATGCGGCTGGAAGTCTCTGAGGCAGCACATTTTGCGAGGCCTTCGGTGACCAAGCTACAGCAGATCATGGGCATTTGGGCTGCCTTGAATTCAATGCTTACACAAACCACAAAAAAAGAACTTGCTTTTGCTGGATAAAGGCTATTCGAGTATGGGGATAGGCCAGGGAAGTATTTAGTTCCTGATTAGTAAAAAGCATGCTTTCTAATCCGTTTTTGCAGTTAGAGACAGTGTCGGGGTCCTTACGTAAGATGCCAAAAGGCTTAATGAAGCTTTTCGGAGTTTTTACTCTGAGTTGTATTGGTCTGAAGATTGCCAAGATAGGAGGGCCAAGATGGGAGTCTTTTTTAAGAACTGGACCACCTGGGGATAACTCTGGAACAGGCCTCTCTCCTTAATGCCCCCTTGATGGTTCAGGAAATACAGGAGGCAGCAAGGCAAATTCAGAGTGGGAAAGCGCCTGGCCCTGATGATCTCAGGTAGGTTTTACAAGGAGTTTATAGGGATTCTGTCAGGGCCAATGCTGGAAACGTACAATCACTCCTATATGCATGAATGCCTACCACCATCTTAGAGAGAAGCTAATATTTCCTTCATTCTTAAGAGGGAGTTTCCTGAGGATTGTGCCTCATACAGGCCCATCTCTCTATTAAATTCAGATTTTAAGATTCTGTCTAAGATCTTGGCATTGAGATTTGAGAAGGTGTTGCCCTATATTGTTAAAGAGGACCAGACAGGTTTTATGAGGGGCCATAAGTCTTCTTATAATATTAGAAGGTTGCTGAATATGATCCAAGCATATCAGCAATGATCGATCCAGGGGTTGGTGATTTCCTTAGATGCAGAGAAAGCATTTGACCAGGTTGTACCTCTTTTATGTCTTAGAGCGGTTTGACTAGTTTGACTTTGCTAGTTGGGTGGAGGTTTTATATCGCCACTCTCTGGCTGCGGTCATCACCAACGGGGTGAAGTCTGGGAACTTTAGGTTTGGCAGGGGTAGTAGTGAAGGCTGCCCCCTCTCACCTTTGTTGTTTACGTTGGTGATAGAGCTGCTGGCAGAGGCCATTCATCAGAACATCCACATAACTGCTTCAGAAGTAGGATTGAGGGTACACAAGATTACACTGTATGCGGATGATGTCCTTTTATTTTTATAGGACCCAATGACCTCTGTACCCCATCTAATACAATGTAATAATTCATTTGGGGCTGTTTCAGGACATAAGGTCAACTTTGCAAAGTTGGAGGCTACATCTTTGGGGGACCTCAAGGAAGTGCCAGAAGTTGAAAGTGACTCTAGGTACCCCTTTAAGTGGTCACATGTGGGCTTCTGATATGGGCGGTTTCCGATACCTAGGTATCTTCAATTGCCCCATGCTTGATCATTATTTCGGACTAATTTTGCTCACCTGCTCGACAATATTAGGTGGGATCTCCAGAGATGGGAGGCTCTTCCAATTTTGTGGTTGGGCTGACTAGCCCTTATTAAAATAAATGTCCTCTCTTGTTTGCTTTATCCTATGCGTATGCTCCCTATAATGCTTCCCAGGTCAACGTTGCAGAAACCTATGGGTTGATTTAGTTCCTTCGTCTGGTGTCATGGATAGACCCTCATCAAACTTAATGGATTGCAGTTGCTTCAAGAATGGCAAAGAGTTGATTTCCCAGACATCAAGAGATATCAATTGGTTCCCTGCTGTCCTTTGTGTGCGATCGGGCAGGAAACCATCCAAGCTGAATATGGCTGGATATTGAGACCTCCTAGGCAAAGTGCCCTTTTATTAACCTGTTGGTTATGGATAAGATGAGGGCATTTATGGACCACTGCCAGAACCCCGTGGTTATTAGTACGGTCAAGGCATGGAGGGTGATGCATCAGAGTGAGGGTTGCTTATCCAAGACTTCACCACTCACCCCCATAGTTGGTATGCTGGGGATCCGACCAGGGCTGATGGACTCAGGGTTCAAACTTCCGGCAGCAAGAGGAGTTTCTAGTTTGGGAGACTTGTTTGAGAGTGAGGTTATTTTGTCTTTTGAGCAACTGAGCTGCAAATATGGGATGCCCAGCAGAGATTTTTTCCAGGTTAGGGATTTCATCCAGAAGAAGACTACCCTTCTCACTAAGCCCTATAAGCCGGATACAGAGAGGTTTTGCTACGTGCCACACGCACCCTCTCTGTTAGTGCCCTCTATCTCCTGCTGGGTGGTAGAGCCTGGCAGGATATTAACTGGTTATGTAAGGTTTGAGAGCAAAAGCTAGGAGTGGAGATCTCTTCTGAAATGTGGGAAGATATATGGCAGAATGTGCGAAAAATTGCAATTTGTAATAGGACATGTGCAATGCAGTTAAAAGTTCTGCACAGGGTTCATTTGGTACCAGACTGTCTGGTGCAGTTTAATAAAAGAAGCATCACCAATGTGCCCCAAATGTAAAATAAGTGTAGGTACTCTTACCCATTACTTCTGGACATGCCACAGGCTCCATGTTTATTGGAGCGCTGTGATGAGAGAGATAGGGAGAGTATTGAGAACTAAAGTTAAAGTAGACCCGATATCTCTCCTCCTAGGTCTACCAAATTTATCATCTTTAAACAGGCATGGGAAGAAGCTATTTAATATTCTTAAATACTGTGCACGGAAGAACATTCTGTTGAATTGCGTGTTTGAGAACCCTTGTTGGGATGGTTGGGATTAATTGTGGAGCACATTCCCTTGGATGTTTTCACAAGTATCGTGCACCACACAACAGACCTTTTTTATAAGACATGGCAGCCCTTTTTGAGTTATTTGGTCACAGATCTGTCTGGATAAGATGAGGACATTTATGGACCACTGCCAGAACCCCGTGGTTATTAGTACGGTCAAGGCATGGAGGGTGATGCATCAGAGTGAGGGTTGCTTATCCAAGACTTCACCACTCACCCCCATAGTTGGTATGCTGGGGATCCGACCAGGGCTGATGGACTCAGGGTTCAAACTTCCGGCAGCAAGAGGAGTTTCTAGTTTGGGAGACTTGTTTGAGAGTGAGGTTATTTTGTCTTTTGAGCAACTGAGCTGCAAATATGGGATGCCCAGCAGAGATTTTTTCCAGGTTAGGGATGTTCGTTTAACCAAGATGGTTAGGGTTGCTGAGCCCTGGGCTCTGGAGGAGGTCTCCTGAATTAATACAGGTAAATATACAACACTCCTGTTTTTTGCTTTATAAGACATGGCAGCCCTTTTTGAGTTATTTGGTCACAGATCTGTCTGCTATCTTAACTAGGATGTTCGTTTAACCAAGATGATTAGGGTTGCTGAGCCCTGGGCTCTGGAGGAGGTCTCCTGAATTAATACAGGTAAATATACAACACTCCTGTTTTTTGCTTGGGAGCTTTGCGCCGGGCATTGTTATTTTGTGTTCTTTTTTGTTGTTTTATGAATCACTTACTTATTTATTGGTGTTGTTTTGCAGTGTTTGTTTGTTTTGTATTATAGGTTAGCTTAGTAGTTAGCAGACAGCAGTTGTATTGTAATTTGTGTTTTTTTAAATTATTCTGGTATTTGTTATATTTTCAATAACTTTATATTTTTGTAAAGTCAAAAAAGATTGTTTTGCTAACAAATATATCTACAAAAAAACACAACTTGAACCAAACCTTGCCATATCTCATGCTAACTTGTTCAACCTTCAAAAGAATAAAGAAGGGCACATGCAAAGGTACACAGTTTAAAAACAGGAGCCTGCAGTGATGTAGACAGCCTTAGTGAATGGGCAGAAATTGGACAGATGAACTATCATGTGACAAAATATGAGGTTAAGCGTTTTGGGAAGAAGAATACAGGAGCTGAATATTATTTAAATGGAGAAAATCTGCAAGAAACTGCAGAACAAAGGGACTTGGGAGTCCTTATGCATAAAGTACAAAATGCCAGCATACAAATTCAGAAGGTATGAAAGAAGGCAAATGGAATGTTGGCTTTGCTCCAAAAAGAATGAATTATAATAGTAGGGAGGCCTTGCTAGAATACTACAGGGTACTAGTCAAACTAAAGCTGAAATACTCATTATCTAAAGGGAAGATATACAAGAATTGGAGGCAGTCCAGAGAAGGTTCACCAGGTTGCTACCTGTTGTGGAGGGACAGTCTTATGATGAGAGGTTGAGTGGATTTGATTTATACTCACTGGAATTTAGTAGAATGAGAGGCTTTTTTGATACATATAAAGTTCTTAGCGGGATTTACAGGGTAGATTTGGAGAGATTGTTTCCCCTTATGGCAGAGTCTAGGACCACAGGACATGAAATATGAGAGTAAACAAACAAATAATATAAAAGGAGATTGCAAGAGTTTTTTTGAGATATCTATAAAGTAAGAGAGAGGTAAGAATGGACATTGGACTGCTGGAAAGCAAGTCTGTGGAAGAAGAATGGGGTACAAATTTGCTCATTAGCTACACAAAAGCTTCTATTTTTGTTATGCATGACTTCCCTTGGTCGAAGCCATGCTGACTTAATTTTATCTAGTCCTGAACTAGGGCTCCCAAATTCCTTTGTGCTTCAGATTTCTGAAACCTTTCCCTGATTAGAAAACAGTCTATTACTCTACGCCTCCGACAGAAATGCATAACCTTACACCTTCCCACATCATATTCCATCTACCACTTCTTTGTCCACTCTTTTAGCCTGTCTAAATCATTCTGTAGCTTCCTCAATTCTCTCCACCTATTGTTTTGTCATCTGCAAACTGAGCAATAATGCCTTCAGTTCCGTCATCCAGTATCATGTGAATAGTTGTGGTCCCAACACAGATCCCCTGTGAAACTCCACTTGTCCTTGGCCACCAGATTGTAAAAGACCTCTTTATCCTCACTCTCCGTCTTCTGCCTATCAGCCAAACCTCTACCCACGGCAATACTTTGCCTCTAATGCTATGGGTACTAATCTTATTTTACAGCTCCTGGGTGGAACCTTGTCAAAGGCCTTCTGGAAATCCAAATCGATCATGTATACTTTATTTCCTTTTTATTACTAGTGGAGTGTAAGCTCACTAACTGACCAGCATTTATTACCATCCCTAGTTGCCTTGGTAGCTCACTGCCTTTTTTAACCATCGCAGTCCACACACTGTAGGCTGACCCATAATG
The DNA here is from genome assembly GCF_004010195.1 of Chiloscyllium plagiosum. Classification (NCBI taxonomy): domain Eukaryota; kingdom Metazoa; phylum Chordata; class Chondrichthyes; order Orectolobiformes; family Hemiscylliidae; genus Chiloscyllium; species Chiloscyllium plagiosum. The sequence goes on along the minus strand of NC_057711.1, from coordinate 100,521,770 downwards.
CCCTTAGAGAGGGAATTGCAAGATTTTGACCCGTGACAGTACAGCAATGCGACATATTTCCAAGTAAGGATGACGTGTGGCTCGGATGGGAACTTGCAGGTTTCATGTGGTTAGTCGTGGTGGTGGTGCTCCCATGTAGCTGCTGCTCCTGACCTTCCAGATGGAAGTGGTTGTGGCTTTGGAAAGTACTGGCAAAAACTCTTTGGTGAATTTCTGCAGTGCATCTTGTAGACAGTACAGACTATTGCTCCTGAGCATCAGTGGTAAAGTGAGTGGATGTCTGCAGATGTGCTGCCAATCAACTGGGCTGCTTTGTCTTGGATGGTATCAAGCTTGTTGAGTATTAATGGAGATAGACTCAGCCAGGTAAGTGGGAAGTATTCCATCACACTCCTGACTCATGTCTTATAGATGATGGACAGACTTTTGGGTGTCAGGAGGTGTGTTACTCACAACTGCAATCCTAGCCCTTGACCTGCTCTTGCAGCCAATTTGTTTATGTGGTAAGTCCAGTTGAATTTCTGATCAAAGGTAACCCTTACTGAATAAAGATATACCACCCAGATCATCTAGCAGTGAAAGAAAGAAATTATATTTTGTTTAAAAGCCAGAATGAATATTGTGTAGGTGGTGGTCAGCCTTCTCTTCATTTATGGTAGTTTTACAATGAAACTCAGCCATACTTGGGCTTTTGACTGCCCAACTGCATCCTCTCACCCCTCAATTACTCAAAAGTAGAAAAACATCTTGTTTTGTGTCAAGAGTAACGCATCTCCAAATCAACCAGAGTCTTTGATTAACTAGTTCTGTCTATTCCAAAGACATGCTGGATAACCACAATTTCATTGTTATATAGTAACATCCCAAGTCTTGCTATTGCACAAAGAAAAGCACACCTTAACCACCACTGACAATCTTTACAGGCATGTCTGACACAGCCAAAAAAGAGTCAGGCTCAAAGTTTTTAAAATCATTTTCCACACAATTAGAGACAACTCTTGAAAAGTGATTTTTTAATAAGTCTCTTGTCTGGGATGTGAGCATCACGAGCAAGACCACATGTGATGCCCTTGAACTGAATTACTTTTTTCTACTTACTGTGTGGAAACAGGCCCTTCGGCCCAACAAGTCCACACTGACCCTCCAAAGAGCAACCCACCTAGACCCATTCCCTTACGTTTACCCCTTCACCTAACTCTACGGGCAATTTAGCATGGCCAATTCACCTAAACTGCACATTTTTGAACTGTGGGAGGAAACCGGAGCACCCAGAGGAAACCCACGCAGACACGGGGAGAATGTGCAAACTCCACACAGACAGTTGCCTGAGGTGGGAAATGAACCTGGATCTCTGGCACTGTGAGGCAGCAGTGCTAACCACTGTGCCACCGTGCCGCTAGACTATTTCATAGGGCAGTTAAGAGTCACATGTAGGCCACACCAGGTAAGGGCAGCAGATTTCCAGATTGATTTTTAATAACAATGGTTACCAATAGGCTAGCTTTTTTAGATCCAGAATTTATTAAATTCAAATTTCACTATTTGCCATAATGGGATTTGAACCCATGTTGCCAGAATGTTAAACTGAGTTAATGGTGCAGTGATGTCACTGCTCACCACGATTATGATAGCATTTAGGCAGCAAGTTAGTGACAAAGGACTCACTTATCAGTTTTGCAGAATAGAATTAGGTTGTTACTTCAATTATTGTAGCATAAATTGCATTTTACCTAACTTTCACAGGTTTCTTCAGATATGACAGCAGCTTTTAACTCTGGGCAATATTGATAAAGATTCTTCAGAGACCCTGTAAGCTATATTTACCTCCTGAATTAAATCACTGTCCTTTGCAGGTATTATTTCATTTCTAAATTTCAGGTCAGCCATCAAAGAAGCAGATTGCTGAAGTCCTTACAGATCAGGATGGCAACAACCACTCCAAGAATACAATTGCCATTACAGAGTGGGTCAGCTAAAAACCTTGCATTATACAATTAAATCTCTACATGACAGGAATCCAGGAAAAGGGATCTTGAAATTAATGGAAGCCGTTGCAGGACCAATGTCACATGCTTGTGGTTCAAATCTGTTACTCTCTCAATATTTGTTTCATATCATCTTAAATAAATTCTGAGGCCTTCCCTACTTAACTTTAATGTACATTTCTTTTCTTATCCTTTCATTGTTTCTTGCAGCAATGCCTCAAGGAGACTAACGTCTATCTGTTGGCCTTACCTTCTGGTTGCTGCTATCTCTCACAGTTGGTAATCATGTTTCAGCTGCTGACTGTGCCTTTTTACAGCAATAACAGGGCTTCAAAAATGCAGTTGCTTTGAATTTGTTTCTGTTTCTATGGATTTCTTCCCCTTGTGGTGAAGCGCAGATCCCCATTGCTGTTACCATTTGGTACTTCCCCAGATAACCACACCTGGTAACTGTGGTGTTTGTCACATCCACCAGGCTGTGGTGTTGGTAAATATTGTTGGGGTAGATTGCTATGACCAATCCTCATTTTGCCTTTGTTTTGTCTTGGGCCTGTCTAATAATTTGTGGTGGAAGATACGCTACTGTGGAGCGTCTATAGAAGATGCAGTTGGATGGCGAAAAGGTTCATGATAGCAAAAAACACAGTTACAGTTGATCAACCATAATTAATAAGGCTTTACAACCAAGTACAAGTATAACTTCCTCCTCAAAAAGCTGGAGTTGAACTCCTGTCTCCACCATCTTCAAGAAAGTCTCACATTCAGCTTTCTAAAGTGAAGGAGTACCCTTGATCACCCACGTATGTCTATGGTGATATATTCATTCTCTTAGATATGTTGAGCTATGTTGCTCCTCCCTCTATACTGGAGGTGGTTGCTGATCTTTTTGCCCCCTTGTCTTAGGTAACCTGGGCTGGCATCTTCTGATTATCAGAGGCCATGAGGAGTTGTGAGGGTCTCCTGCAGAGTTTCTCTGTCTTCATGGCTGAAGGTTGACCTCCTCTATCAGAATAGTCCTGACCAGTCTTTGACCTCATCCAGATAATATGGGCCCTCTCCCTCGATAAAGAGAATGAAAGAGTGCAGAGTTTTATATTTATAGAGGCCAAGCCTTCAAGATTGTACCCACAACCACTAGTCATTCTTCCCGTGGTGGTGTTCTACCCACCATAACCTTCCTTTTTAACCTACATATTCACCTTTCTTATCCTGGGTGATTGGAAAATGGCAGAGATTATGCTGCCACAGGGCTTTACTAAACTGATGCCAGAGGTTGTGGTCTTTTCCTTGGAGTGGACTTCCAGCCAAATGCCAGATGCTGTTCTTTAGAGTCTTAGCAGTATTTGTTAGTGGTCATTTACATTCATGGCACAAACCCTCCTCTGTAAAATGGCCCATCTTCAGACACTAATTCTGTCAGATTCCTAGTGGTCATCTTCTCTTTGGCTGGACTGTCCTACTCATCAGTTGCTAGTCGACCAACCAGTGCCTAACTGCAGAGGGAATATGAGGATGGACAAGAGTGGCTGTGTTGCTCATTTCTGCTTCTCTTGACATGAGTCTGCCACAATCCACAAAATCATGCTGAAGTGTGTGAAGTGCTGAGACACCAATGTGATGACTGCTTGTGATTTAAAAACAAGCCTGCTATCAAGAAAAGAACGTAAATTTTACCTAAGTGCAGCTAACACTGAGGAAGAGTGTAACATACTGGAAGAAGGCATTAGAAAACTCACAGACTAACCAGTTAAGTAGCAGTTTAACTTTAATTTCCTTCCTCATAGCTCTGTTGGTGTAGTTACACCTCACTGTCGGTTGTGGTTCAAGAAATTGGCTCATCATTTTCTCAATGGCAAGTTATGATGGCAATAAATGCTGGTCTAGCCAACAATGCCCATATCCTGTGAAAAAATATACAAAAACAATAGATAATGCTGCAGAAAAAAAGAAGTGTCATGTAAATGGAAATAAGGAAATGAGTGGAGGAGAAGCTCAAAGGAATCTAAGAATTTAGAAAATACAAATCATTAGAAGCATGATAGTGGATTAATCACACAATTAAAAATGCTAATAAAGTGTTGAAATTTATTTCTCCAAGTATAAAATTCAAAAGGACTACAGTTTTAAAGAAACTTTGAGTCATGAACCAGGTTGCCTATTGCATGCTGTGCTCAATCCTAGTCTCCATAGTGTTCAATGGCATCAGAAGCTGACTCAAAGACTGATGTGGAAGAAGTGGGTTATAGTTGCTGCAGCACACAGTATTGGAGAAGTGGGATCTACTCTATGGGGACGGTCTGCCCCTGATTCATGCTGGGATCAGTGTTCTAATGTGACATAACTAGGGAAGGAGAGAGAGAGCTTCAAATTAAATAGTGGGGACAAGGAATCACATTTGGAAAGATGTGGTGAATTAAAAAGTTGCAACTATCAATAGAGCTAAGGTTGAATAGGGGAAATGATGAAACAGTCTGTGGCAGGAAGGGATAAAAGGTACAAACCTAAAAGTAACCCAACATATAAAACTGATATATAAAGAATAAAATAACAAAACTGAAGACGGTTATATCTAACTGAACATGGTATTTGGGCTAAAACAGATGAACTGATAGTGCAAATCAAAATAAATACATTCAGATAGACATGGCAGGGACAGACTGCAGGATGCTAATGACGGGTGCAAGAATATTGAAGAATACCCATCTATAAAGGAGACAAAGCTAGAAAACGTGAAGGATGGTTCTGTGAAATTATTGATCGAATTCACAATAGAGAAGGATTCTTAAGTTCAACAAACCAAAATAAGAAAGTGATATGGGTAGAGAGGAGAAGTGGTAAAGGCAAGAATTCACATGGGAGAATGTACAGGCCTCCTAAGAGTACCTACACTGTACAATGGAGTATAAAGAAGAAAACAAACGGGAGCTTGTCAAAAAGGTTTAGCAATTTTCACTGGAGATTTTAATCTATGTATGGATCGGAAAAATCATTTGAGTGAAGTTATTTGGATAAACAGTTCAAAAGGTGTTTTTGGGTTAGTTTCTTAGAAGAGCACATTTGGGAGCTGATCAGTGAGCAGGCTATATTACTCCATATATCATGTAACAAAATAAAATTAATTCATTACTTCGTAATTAAAGGTACCCCTGCTAGCAACAATAATGAATATAATAAATTTTACATTATTTCCGATGCTGATAAATACTATCTAATTAACATATCACACAATCAAATTCACCCTTATACTGTAATAATAAGTACTGTTAAAACTCAGATGCATATGGATGAATCCTGAGAAAGTCAATTCAATATTGTGGGTATTTGTAGTGCTGAATGAGTCATCATATTCTACCTGCCATCTGCAGTTATGCTTAAGACATGTTCTTTAGCTTTATTTTTTTTATATATCCATTAACATTTCTATACAAAATATCGCAATCAACAGGATTTTTTTTGAAAAAGTGCTTATACAAAATTGCTATAGAGAACATTGTTGATTGTTAATTTGTGCAGGACATGGAATCTAACACCAATGAGACAAAATTAGTAAGAACTTGGAAGTTGGGAAAACTCCTCTTTGTGTATTTGCTAGGCAAAAGGGGCAACTCGATTCAATCTTCTTTTCTGCTCAACCTAAATGTGGTAACCAGGTTATAGTTTGATCTCGCTTGTTGTCCTGGGGCGATTTATTAAGGATGTTTCATTCAGCCAACACTCCCTACTTTTTATCTATTTTTCTGATATATGTAACAATCACATTTAACAGAAAGAGAGTTGGAACAGCAAGGGGGTATGTCTTAACTAATAGCAAGGTTTTACACAGAGTGCAGTTAATCTGTTTAAAATTGCAATATATTAAGTAAATAAAATGTGCCATTTTCTAAATTAAAATAGATATTTATTATGATTGCACTAACATTAAAAGAAATCAAATGTGAAACTGGTTTCAGTGTTTATTAGTCTCCAACTATGTTCACATTAAAGGCATCTGAGCATTAAGGAGGTTCACTTTTAATGATAATATATTATGATTTTATAGCACATATATAACACTTTTAATGAAATATAAAATGATATTGGGTTAGGCTCATTCGACTGTGTTAGCATTGATGCTGCAGATCAGATTTTAAAGTGGCCTTATCACAATTATGAAGAGTTTGTTGTTAAGACAGTTTTCAGTTTTTATCTATATGTTCAAAGTTATACATTTTTTGAGCTTGAATGGTAATGTGATGAAGCTATAGTGTCCCTTTGGCAAATAGATCATAAATGAGAACATTTTACAAGGCTATAACACTCAAGAAGTATTTGCTTGTAAGAACAGGACCGAAGGTTTTAAGAATAAATGTTGACATAAGATGTTCAGATACTTTGCTAAGCATAACAGCCTACATTTTTGCTTCTTCAGTAAAAGCTATCTTGCTGGGGCCATGAGAATCTGATGTGCAGAATGCACCTTGTCAGATTGGAGTTATTTAAAATTCATATCCTGGACTTTTACTTTGAAGGCTTTCAGAGATCAGACATTTCACAGGCAATTCTCTGTAGTTATTTTTTTTCTTTGGGAGATGCAATAAACCAAACTGAGTTCATGATAAAATAAGCCATATAGTAGCAGTTGGAAGTAAAAGCCCCTCAAGATTTCTGTTCCAATGGGGTAATGATTATAATATTTTGGTTAAGTGTCATTTCTGTTAGGTTCCATGTCCAGTTTCCCTCTGTAAGGCTGGTGAGTTTTCAGATACTATCAACCCGAACTCATCTCACTATTTATCTACCAGAACCTCTCTTGCCAGAGGCTTAACTGATTGCACTGCTTGCCATAGCCAGAAGAGCTCACCAATGTCGGGATAATCTGGAGCAGACCTTTACCCCTGTCGCTGGCACTATTGTTAAGAGGCTATGTGCACCCAGACAAGTGCTAACCACAACACCAAACCCGCCAGCCTGGTCCAAGATTGCCAGCTGAGTCAGGGTAATCTTGGCCTGTTGGAGGAACAGTAGGTATTTGAGGTAGAAGGTCAATAATCTTGCCTATAAGTGCCACCATCTTCTTTGTGCTACCTCACAGTCATTGTATCTCTGCTACTTTACCTATTTTCCACCAAGGCTCATGCTCTACCTGTCCCACTACTAATTGCAACATTTTTACTCACTTGTTCTTGTCCACTCAATCACCTCATCCTACGAAGGCTGCACACCATCTGCATTTCCTGTTCACTCACTCAGGCCACCTCACCAACTTTCCCCCACCAGCACTAACAGCTGTGCACACAATTTCATGTCACTTAATCCCTGTATTTCCCTTAGTCCTGGAGAAAATGTACCAGGGTGCCTGATGTTTCAGCTTCTCAACCCCTACATGGAAAAGTTTCCTCACCCTGACCATCTTAGCATCCCTTGGTCTGTGTTCAGATCCCTGAACTAATGTTGAATGCTGCATCTGATATATTGTGCCAGGAACCTCTGAGTAAAAGGTGTCTCCCTTGACATAAAACAGCACTTCTCCCTTCTAACTTTGAGACATGTCTATTTAATTGAAACAAATACAGTGTTAATACCATGTCAGCTGCTGGCACATAGTACAGGTATATGGCATGGCGATGTTCTGCAACATCTCCGTTCCTCCCCATGGACTGGGCCTGCCTGATTTTGTGTCTGCTATCAAAGGTAAGGCATGGCCAGGCAAGACATGACAAGGCAGAGATGCTGTGAGCATCCAAATTGAAACAAAGGGGGCAAGCATTAAGAGAATGAGTGTGTCTGGTTCAATCTGTGAGCTGGGTGCCTGTCCTTGCACAACAGGCAATAGCATTACATTGAGAAGTGCTAGTGTGCTCCAAAGCACAGCATTAAAATGCACAACTGAATTATAAGTGGATCAGGGATGCATTATGATATTGCATAGAGGCTTCCATGTGCCAAGGCCAATGTCTGTGCATGTTTGGTACACGTGACCACTATCTATGGAGTGCACCCTGAAATGTATTAGTGCTGACTGTCCAAAATGGACAGTAGTTGGTAGTTGGAGCTGCTGCTCTGATGTTCATGTCAGGAATTCTTGTCATCTAATTTTTTGACTTAATGGTAAAGTACTGGAGAGTTTTGCTGAACAACGAGGACTTGGAGTGTAAGTTTACAGTTCCTTGAAAGCGGAGTCCCAGGTAGACAGAGTAGTGAAGAAGACATTTAGTATGCTTGCCTTTATTGATCAGTGCACTGAATGTAGGAGTTGGGAGGTCACTTTGCAGCTGTACAGGACATTGGTTAGGCCACTTTTGGAATACTGCATGCAATTCTGGTCTTCCTGCTATAGGAAGGATGTTGTGAAACCTCAAAGGGGGTTCAGAAAAGATTTGCAAGGATGTTGCCAAGGTTGGAGGGTATGAGCTGTAGGGTGAATAGGCTGGGGCTATTTTGCCAGGAGTGACAGATGTTGAGGGGTGAGCTGTAATAGAGATTTACAAAATCATGAGGGGTATGAATAGAGTGAATAGCCAAGGTCTTTTCCCTGAGGTGAGGCAGTTCAAAACTAGAGGGCATAGGTTTAAGGTGAGAGGGAAAAGACTTAAAAGAGACCTGAGGGGCAGACTTTTCATGCAGAGGGTGGTGTATGTGTGGAATGAGTTGCCAGCGGAAATGGTAAAGGCTGCTACAATTACAACATTTAAAAGGTATTTGGATTTAGAAGGATAAAGGCAAAGTGATGGCAAAGGGGACTTGATTATTTTAGGATATCTGGTCGGCATGGACAAGGTGGTCTGTTTCTATGCTGTATAACTGTATGACTCTATGACTGTATCTGGCCTATAAGAGAAAAAGAAGCTGCATATTAAATAAGAGAAGTTCAGTTGTTATTGAGGGTGATGATGAAAAATCCCTGTTAATAGGCATCTCATCTCTCTCGCTAGTGAGAATCCCATCTCAACACCTGGAACACATTTGGAAAGTGGAACTTGTCACTTTTGAAGTCAAGAAAAATCTCACTGCACTTCTCTCACAATTTGCCCAGAATTCTCGCCAAAGCCTATGTTGTTCAGATAAAACTCAGTCTAATGTTTCAAATAGATTCTTTGTCGATTAGCACATTTTCTTATTAAGATTAACCACTTTTATAAATCCATATCATTGTTCTGACTCACTGATTACTGGGCACACAATTCTACTTCACAAAATGGGTCTCAAATTTTAATTGGACAAGATTTCCAATGCAGTGAAAATGCATTGTTTGTATTTCTTAATGTAAGCCTAGTTGGCATGATTCAAACCATTACCATGATTCAAACCACTACTGTCATCCTTCCCCTTCTGGCTCTTGCCTAACAACTGTTTTACAGTGTCTTCAAAAGAAAGGACAGAGGCTGATTCGCTATGACACCAAGCATCACTGAAGTCATTTTGTTTACTTCATTAGGAATTACAGTTACTCTGATCTCCATGTCACATAGTATTTCACTCCTTGACAATATACTGACATCTTATGTCTTATAAAAAGACATACATTTAAAAATCATGTTGTTATGAGCTTTCTATCTAACCTCAATGAATAAGGCAATTTGTCTCATACAAAGTGTCAATAGGTTCTGGAACATAATGCAAATACTCTAATCTAATTCTGCTGCAGTAAAGTACAAAGTAAAATGGCAAATAATTATCCAGTAGAGTTAAACACAACCTTGAAGTAAGCTGTCCATGTAATTCACAACCTCAACACAGGTACAACATATCAGCATTAAATAATTCATCTTCCGCATTAGCATGAGAGAAAAGTAACATTCTTGAGAAAACAGACTGAAAGTAATGGCACGCATCATAATCATCATAATCTTCATTCTTCTTTCTTTCTTGTTGTTCATTCATCTTCTATTTTACTTCAGGTCAGCACAACACCAGTTGATCAGCAATATAATTATCTGCAATTATGTTAATATAGCTTTTGCAATACCAAAGCTGGAGAACCATCAGAGATTGAGAGCAGTCAAGCTTTGAGCTGATGCTTATAACCTCCCTCTCACATACAAACATACTGTCTTGATGTGTTTGATTCCTGCAATGGTCATAGATGTTGTGATCATAATCATTTGTATTATGTGTGAATCCTAGGGAAATATCCTAAAGGAGCGTTGAGAGGATGTTGTGGGAGCTCAATCATTAAGTGAGATCAAGAAAGAGATTGATTATTTTCTAGTTAATAATGGCTTCAAGAAATATAGGAATGCTGCAGGAAAATGGTGTGGAGGTAGTGGGGTGGGGCGGCCCAATGGTGTGGGGTGGCACGCTGGCTCAGTGGTTAGCACTGCCGCCTCACTGCACCAGGGTCCCAGGTTCAATTCTAGCCTCAGTTAACTGTCTGTGTGGAGTTTGCATAATCTCCCCGTGACTGCATGTGTTTCCTCCGGGTGCTCCAGTTTCCTCCCACAGTCCAAAGATGTGCAGGTCAGGTGATTTGGCTATGCTAAATTGCTCATAGTGTTAGGGGCATTAGTCAGAGGGAAATGGGTCTGGGTGGGTTACTCTTCGGAGGGTCGGTGTGGACTGGTTGGGCCAAAGGGCCTGTTTCCACCCTGTAGGGAATCTAATCTAAATCTAGATGATCAGCCATGATTTACATCTAAATGATCTACATCTGCTTAGCACAACCAAAGGATTGAGTTTTGGGGATGTGGCTGGAATGATCTTGAAGGGCAATAAGCAGCAGGCACCCAGAGTTGAATTATAGAAGCAAAAGGAGCATCCAATTCTCCTGGCTCCCCAATCAGTTAAGTACCATTTAAAACCATACTGTCCTGGAGACATTCTGATTCAGATGTGGTCTGAGAATGCCTGTGGCTCTATCTGCTATCAAATGTAACAAAATTGGTAGGGAGAGTTTAGGGAGGAGATGGCGGGAATGATGTTGCTCATCCAGACCACAATTAGTGGAGAAACTCATCATATCTGGCAGCATCTTAAGCAGAGTTAAAGTTCCAGGTCTGAAAAAGAGTTACGTTGGACACAAACTAGGGAGAGTTTTCAGAAAGCTATAGGACTAGAGGAACTTCCAGAGATGAGTAAGGTATGACAATCATGAGATTAAAAACATTGACAAGAATTTTAAAAGTGAGGATTGTTGAACCTGGAGCCGAGGCACTTTATATTTTTATTTGTTTAGAGGATTTCAGCATCGCTGACTGGGCCAGATTTTATCGCACATCCCTGGTTGTCCTTCAGAAGGTAGTGATACCTACACAATTTGGTGTGGGTAGACCCACAATGCCTTTAGGAAGAGAGTTTCAGGATTTTGACTCAGCAACACTGAAGGCACGACAAATCAGAATGGTGTGCAAGGCCTTGGAGGGGAACTTGTATTTCAGGTAGATAGTCATGGGTTCACTAGATACTGTGGAAGGAGCCTTGGTGAGTTGCCATAGTGCATCTTGTAGATGGTACATCCTGTAGACACTGTGTGTTGACAGTGGAGGGAGTGAATATTAAAGATAGTGGGTGAAATGGCAATCAAGTCGTCATCTTTGTCTTGGATGGTGGCAAGTTTCAATGTTTTTGGAGCCGCATCTATCTAGGCAAGTGTTCCATCACACGCCTCTCATGTGCGTTGTAGATGGTGGACAGGTTAGGGGAGTCAGGATGTGAATTACTCACTACAGGATTCCCAGCCTCCTACCTACCCACTTGGCTATAGTGTTTATATGGCTGGTCCAGTTCAGTTTCTAGTCAACAGCAACTCCCTAGATATTGATAGAATGAGACTTAATGATGGTGGATGTCTGTGTAGGTCAGGGGTTGATGGGTGGATTCTCATCAGTTGGAGATGGTCATTGCCAAGCACTAGCTTGGATTGCCACTCACAGAAGAATGAATGTCATTTTGATCTTGTCGCACGTTAATGTGGACTGTTTCAGTGTCTGAGGAGTCATGAATGTGGCTGAACATCATGTAATCATCAACGACCATCCCCACTTCTGATCTTCTGACGGACAGAAAGTCATTAATAATGCAGCTGAAAATTCTCGAGTTTATTACAATCAGGAGCTATGACAGAGATTTCCTGAAGCTGAAATGATTGACCTCTAAGCACCACAATCATCTTCCAATATGCCAAGTATGATTCCAACTAGCAGAATCTTTTCCCCAATTCCCACTGACTCCAATGTTACTAAAGTTCCTTGATGCCATACACAGCCACATGTAGCCTTGATGTCAACGACAGTCACTTCCATCTCACATTTGGAGTTTGGCACTTTCTTTCATGTTTGAACCAAGATTGCAATGAGGTCAGGAGCTAAGTGGCCCTGGTAGGACCCAGATAAATCAGTGACCCGATTATCGTTTAATAAGTGCAGCTTGAAAGTACAGTTAATTACCTTTTCCAATGCTTTGCTGATAATTGGGGGTAGATTGATGGCATGGTAACTGGCCACGTTGGATTTGTCTTGCTTTTTATGGACAGGACAGAGCTGGGCAATTCTCCACATTGTCAAGTAGATGCTCCTGTACAGGAAGAGCTCGATGAGGGTCATGGCTTGTTCCAGAATACCAGGCTTCGGTATTATTATCAGAATGTCAATTGGACCCAAAACCTTTACAGAAGTTAATACCTTCAGCCATTTCTTGATATCACATGAGTTGAATTAAATTGGGTGAAGACTGGCATCTGTGATGCTGGTCAATGGTGGGTGAACGTGAATATTGCAAAATCGAGGTGTGTTCAGCAGAATTTAGCAGGGATCAAATTACAGAAAGTACAGTGTGGGAGATTGGCAGGAGAGCATTGAAGTAGTTGAGTCTCAAAATAAAGAAAGCAAGAATGGTACTTTCAATAGCAGTATGTTGTCAGCATAAGGAATAGTTTGCAAAAGGCACTGGATAAAAGCAGTATCAATTGCACCTTGCAAGTGAAAACTGAAGAGATATTGGAGGCAATGTTGAATGGGGAGAAGAGTAAGTCAACGAGATGTTTCCAACAATGAGATCCATTGGGCCACATCTTTAATATAAAACTTTAAGCTTTCCATTTCTTTTACACTAAATAATCTGCAATGGTGTTCGAAAAGCTTTGCTTTTTGCTTGCTGTCATAGGGAATATTTGTGACTCCTGAAACATCAAAACTGGTAACTCTGCTGCTTTCAAAAATGGAGCTAGAGTAATTAAAATGTAATGAGGTATTAATCTACACTCTGTCTATTTACAAGCATTTAAAAGATTTTCAACTTGATTTATGTTGCCAATAATAAAAGACATGCTTAACAAGTCCTCCTTTGTGCTTTGGAATAAAAATAACACATTTTTATTCATCTTAATAGATGTTTAAAACCTCAAGGGCTGTGCAATAAAAAAAACAGGAAGTTTTGGAATAACTCAGCAAGCCAGGCAGCATCTATGGAGAGAGAAACAGATTTTAACTTGATGATTTTTCATCACACTTGGGTAGAAAATCAGGGTGTAATATTAGGGATGAACGGCTTTTAGACAATTATAAAACCATTGAATCGGGATAAGGGCAGAAAGGGGAATTGGGATAGAATGTGGGAGTAATCAAATAATTTAAAATGATAATTCTGCAAGGCATAAAGAATTAATAATGGGGGCTGTATAGAATTTAAAAAGAAAGAACCAGAAGAGATGCAAATAATTACAGTAGAGCAGCAGAGGTAAGAAGGAGATGTGTGAAGATTTCTGTGGGCCTCGTGTAATGGAGAAGTCTCAGAGGTCTAGGCTACCCTGCAGTTGTGTGCAACCTCAAGCACAATTTTCCACCTCTCCCACTCACAATGGCTCTATTACCAATTTTCTGAGGAACCCCAACTGTTGCACCTGACAGTTAATACCTGAAAAAGTTAAAGGACATCATGAGAAAAGTTCTAACCATCAGGATATAAAGAACTATTTTTGGGAGGTACTAACCAGTGTTCTCGCTTGTTTCCAGTTCAGATCTAAGTCTATGTAGCAAATAGTAATGTGCACTTACTCGTAAACATAGCCTGATGCCTTCAAAAGGAATTTCATGTAGCTCAGATACAATGTAACTTGCTATTAATTACTAGACAATAAACCTATTCTGTTTAAAAAGAACCTCAACTCTGTTGAAAGTTTTGTGTGGGCATTCTTTCCTATTTGGTGCAAGTAACTTAGATTAACACCAATAAGAAGAATTGGCAGCAGTGAATCTGAGCATCTCAAATGGTTCCAGTGAACACATATACAACAGATAGCATGCTGACAGAGCTGGTATTCAAAAATATCCCTCTACCGGTACATAGTCAACAGGGTGATCTACACACCTGGGGTCTTCCCATCTTTCCCTATCTGGGTCATGTCAGATTTTTATGCCTTGTTCTCCCCACTGCTATTGATTTTGCAAGAACATCCATGCCCTAACATATCATTTACATTCATCCAATGTAAGCAATTCATATCATTTCACAAACTTTACTCAAAGAGTGGTCAATCTGTGAAAGTTTGCTACCCCAGATAGCTGGTGAGTTTGGAGCACAGGGTATATTCGTAAATGTTATTGATAAATCTTTAGATATTAAAGGCATCAAGGAATCCAGAGAAAAAGCATGAATGGTACTGAATGGAGGAGCAAGTTCAAAGGGGCAAATGGCCTGCTCCAGCTTCCTGTTTCTATAATTCCCACTTTCTATCAGTGGGGGAGGATATGCAGTCATAAAATGTCTGGCAATTAAATTACATTCAAGTGTCTGATGAGTTCCTGGTCCCTCAATACAATCTCCTACATTGAACCTAAAATCTTTGTTACAAAATAACAGATTTTTCCACAGTTCTACCTCACAGTCAGAGTCTCATTAATGCACCCTCAATAATTTATCATTCCTGCAAATGATAGATTTTTGAGAAAACACCCACCTTTCAACACGAGTTTTGTGAAAGGACTTAATTGGCACATCAAAGCAGTTGTTTCTTCATCAGATCTCATGTTTTATTTCACTCCATCTCAAAGATGAATGGTTTACTAAAATGTAAGTCACTAAATCCCACTGCCAGAAAAAGCAATGTCAACAATTCTTTGATCAATTTAACACATCATCTTTCAAAATAGTTGACTAGTAGGAATAGGTTGCACATTCCTGATTCTTTGAAATAAGTTCAACCTTCAAATAAAAATAGTTTGAAATTCCATTGCAAATTACATTTGTCTCAGAGAACGACATTGACTTTGCTTGGGTGATACAAAATTAAAGTTCTTGAGGTTAATATTTATGTGATCTCACTTAGATCCACAGACAAATAAAGGAAATATTTTGATTGTTGTTCTAGTCAAAATAAGAAGAGAGAAAGGGAAAAAGCTGGGAAAGAAGAAGAGGGAGGGAGGAAGAGAGGGAAGGAGGAAGGAAAGTATGATAGTTTTGCAGGATAAAATCTTTGGAGCATGCACATATAATTCTACTACCCAACTGAAACTGCTTTATTGCAGTTTATTTACATACCTATACACAGAAATTATCCGAATATTATTCTATTACACCCATCTCTCTCTTTGATGGAGGTTTTACACAAACATTCAAACAACTTACGTAGAGTTTTTAATTTATTTAGAATCCCAACTTAACCTTGAGATAATGGGATTGTAAATAAGGCAAGACAGCATCTGGATCTGTAATAATTAGAGTTTTGAAGAGTGAGGGGTGACCCCATTTAACCTTACAAGTTTACTGCCGAGTGTAACAGATTGGAATGAGAGAAGATATGGCTGGTGATCACCTGGCTTTTGCCGATGACACAAAGTTAGGTGGACAGGCAGGTAGTACTGAGGAAGTGGGGAGGCTGCAGAAGGATCTAGACAGTTTGGGAGAGTGGTCCAGGAAATGGCTGATGAAATTCAACGTGAGCAAATGTGAGGTGTTGCACTTTGGAAAAAAGAATACAAGCATGGACTACTTTCTAAACGGTGAGAAAGTTCATAAAGCCAAAGTACAAAGGGATCTGGGAATGCTAGTCGAGGATTCTCTAAAGGTAAACATGCAGGTTGAATCCGTGATTAAGAAAGCAAATGCAATGTTGTCATTTATCTCAAGAGGGTTGGAATATAAAAGCACCGTTGTGCT